>NW_017733433.1:0-1177 GCF_001890085.2 Hipposideros armiger
ATAATTAATTCATTTAATACATTAATAAGGATGCTTGAATCTGCACTACAGGGGCCAAAGTTAACAAT
Organism: Hipposideros armiger; assembly: GCF_001890085.2. NCBI lineage: Eukaryota > Metazoa > Chordata > Mammalia > Chiroptera > Hipposideridae > Hipposideros > Hipposideros armiger. Next base: position 69 of record NW_017733433.1, read on the forward strand.
TAAGTGATGACATGGAAGTATCATTAGGTGATTCTGCAGAATGAGTGAGATGCATGAAATGGTTGCAGTACAATGAAAACATATCTGAGGAGTTCTGCTGTCCAGGGAGTAAAAAAAATAGTGTTAGGCATGGAGCCAGTGCAGTGAAGTGAGAGCGTTTGTATGAAATTTATAAATGGGGTGTATTTGAGCATGTTGTGTATTCACTGAAAAGATCCAGGCCAGTGGAGGTAGAAACTACCTTGCAACAGACATTTGTGAGACATACATAGCAGTATCTTCTCTCATGCTGGATATTCACATGAAAAAATTATTTAATAAGTTTAAAGAAGAATACTAAATAGTTTTACTTTGAATTATTTCATTACTGGTGGGGCTGCAGACATTTTGAATTTGAACTTGTTTACTTTCTCTATTGGAACAGGTAGTAGGGATTGCTACCCACACTGTCAGTCTTTCCCCCTGGTAGTCATTGTCGTCTATATTTTTAATGAGAAATTCTGTCTGCACTGGGAAGTATAAATTGAGGATTGAATGACTTCTAGGCAAAGAGTATACATTGCTGGGAACAAAACACTTTGGCGATGGAAAAATTAAGGCCACCCACTGTACCTTAAATCTTAAGGCCACAAAGGCATCGTAGTCAGAGTAAGTTTACATTTATGCAATGAGGACTTCACTGTGTGAGGTAAAGTGGTGGAACTTGATTTAAAATATTTTTCTACTTCATGTGTGTTTTCAGAGTAAAATGCCCTTACCCAGGGGAAGCTAATGAATGAATGGAGAAGCTTTACCTCAATTCCCTCAGCAAATTTTATTGAATAAATGTCTTTATTAGACTCTATTGTTGCTGTAAAATATTCCCATACTAGCTGATTAAAACAAACACATATTTGCCTTTACAGTTCTGGATGTCAGAAGCCCAAAATGAGTCTCATGGGCTAATATCAAGATGTCTGCATTTCAGGGTTTTTTTCTCGAGACTCAGGTGGAATTCTGTTTCCCTTCCTATTTGAGTTTGTATTCTCCCCACCTGCCTTCCTTGGCTCATGGCCATTCCTCCGTCTTCAAAGCCAGCAGTTTAGCTTCTTCATCGTGTGTCTTGCTTT
>NW_017733433.1:1406-2625 GCF_001890085.2 Hipposideros armiger
ATATTGAGAGGACAATTTTGGTCACTTTAGTTCCATCTGGATGATCCTAATCATCTTCTTAAAGTCAGCCCATTAGAAAGCCTGTCCCATTTCTACCGTAATCCTTTCTTGTTATAAAAATATCCAACACAAAGGCAGTGGGATAGAGTGTGGACATATTTTGGAGGTCCTTATTTTGCTCACTACAAAGTCTGTTAAAAGCATGGTATTCTGTGTCACTCAGGGGCCGTTATATAAAAGAAATAAACACAGAATTTACCACAGTTTCTGGAATGCGTGAATACACTATTGCTTTAATAATGCATGCAAAGAATTGCTTGGCTCAGAAGCCCTAAAATTGCCTATGCCTGAGTCTAACACAGGACGTTATCCTTGCTATTCAGAGTATGGTCCACAGACCAGGACGTGCAGGATCAACACCCCCCTTGTTAGAAATGCAGCCTCTCTGAGGCCCCCATGAACTGCTGATTCAGATTCTGCACTTCTGGTAGGATCATTGTTGATTTATAAGCACACTCAATTTGAAGGGCCGGTCTTGACTAGGTTTGCTCACCTTCTCACTGTTGACCTTGGGGGCTGAATAATAATTGGGTGGGGTGCTGTCCTGTGAATTGTGTGTGTTTAGCTTATTCCTTCAGGCAATGCCTGATGCCCCAGGCACAAAAGCATTTCTGGGTGGGAAACTCTGCTGAGATCCACAAGAAAAGACATTATAATAAAGGCACATCAGATACTCTTATATTCGCTTTGGACAGATTACAAAACCACTCTGCTTCACCCGAGGGCCTTTGCACTGGCCATTCCTTCTTCCAGGTACATACTTGCCAACATTACCTTGCCTGTCCCTTCCTTTCTTCACTAAGGTCTCTATTCAAATGTTAACTTGTTTGTAGATCTTGGCTAAATGTCCTTGGAAAAGAAACACACTAGTCACTAAGTTTTTTAAACTTGCTTTCCTTTTCTCCATATGCTATGTCACCATCTGAAATGTAATATATTTTTAATATTAGGTTGCCTATTTTTTCTCCATCATTGACGTGTATGAACTTCTGTTTTTCAGTACTCGAATACTCACACATTAGACAGTACCTAAAACATGATGAGCAGTCGCTTTATATTCCTGAAATGCACGAAGAATTTCTCATGAAAACTGTACAATACATGACACCTTTGGAAAGAAGCAATTGGGATCAAAATTCCTAATGTGAAATGGCACAGA
>NW_017733433.1:3925-7310 GCF_001890085.2 Hipposideros armiger
GCCTCCCACTCCTCAGGCAAACATCAGTTTGTTCTCTGTATCTATGAGTCTGTCTCTTTAGTTTGTTCATTTCTTTTGTTCTTTAGCTTCCACATATAAGTGAGATCATATGGTATTTGTCTTTCTCTGTCTGACTGATTTCACTTAGCATAATACCCTCCAGGTCCACCCATGTTGTAACAAATGGTAAGATTTCATTCAATTTTATAGCTGAGCCATAATCTATTGCATATTCTTGTGTGTACCACATCTTCTTTATCCAGTCATCAATTGAATGGCACTTAGGTTTCTTCCTTATCTTGGCTAATGTAAATAATGCTGCATTGACAATAGGGGTGCATATATCTTTCAAAAGAGTGTTTTGGATTTTGTTGGATATATACCCAGAAGTAGAATTGCTGGTCATAAGGTAGTTCTCTAATTTTTGAGGAAACTCTATACTGCGTTCCATGTAGGCTGCACCAATTTGCAATCTCACCAACAGTGCACGAGGGTTGCCTTTTCTCTACATCCTCACCAACACCTGTTTTTTCTTGATTTTTCGTGATGGCCAATCTGACAGGTGTGAGGACATATCTTATTGTGGTTTTAATAGATTTCTCTGATGATTAGTGACGTGGAGCATCTTTTCAAACATTTACTGAGTATCGTATGTTGTCTTTGGAGAAATGTCTATTCAGGTCCTCTGCCCATTGTTTAATGAGAATTTTTGTTTTTTTCAGGTTGAGTTGTATGTGTTCTTTATACATTTGGGATATTAACCTTTTATCAGATACATTATTGGCAAATGCTTTCTCTCAGTCAGCAGGTTGTATTTTTGTTTTGTTGATTGTTTTCTTTGCTGTGCAAAAACTTTTTATTGCATGGAGTTCCATGTGTTTATTAATTTTTTTGTTTTAATTTCCCCCCAAAATATATCAGAAAACAAATGTTACTAAGAGCAATGTTTACTGCCTATGTTATCTCTAGGAGTTTTATGGTTTCGAGCCTTACATTTAAGTCTTTAATATATGTTGAGTTTATTCTTGTATATGGTGTAAGTAATGGTCTAGTTTCATTTTTTTGCATGTATATGTCCAATTTTCAGAACATCATTTATTGAATTGACTGTGTTTATCTTACTGTGTAGTCTTGCCTCATTTGTCATAGATTAAATGATCATATAAGTGTCGGGGTTTTTTTTCTGGCCTCTGTATTCTATTCCATTGAATTATGTGTCTGTTTTTATGCCAGTACCATGGTGTTTTGATTACTATAGCCTTGTAGTATAGTTTGATATCAGGTAGCATGATATCTTCAACTTTGTTTTTTCTCAAGAGTGCTGTGATTTTTCAAGGTATTTTGCAGTTCCATATTGATTTTAAGGTTATTTGTTCTAGTCTATGAAAAATGCTATATTAATATTTAGATATCAGTTCAATTTTTATACACCAATAATGAACTGTAAGAAAGAGAATGCAAAACAGTATCCCATTTATAATTGCAACAAGTAAAATACCTAGGGGGTGGCCTGTTAGCTCAGGTGGTTAGAACGCAGATACATAATACCAAGATTGCTGGTTTGATCCTCACATGGGACAGTGAGCTGCGCCTTCTACAACTAGATTGCAAACAATGGCTTGACATGGAGTTGCAGCGTGCTGGAAAAAACACACTATTCCCAATAAAGTTTTTAAAAAATACGTAGGAATAAATTTGACATAAGAGGGAAAAGGCTTGTACTCAGAAAAGTATATGACAGGAAGAAATTGAAGAATACAAATAAATGGAAGCGTATATGGTGCTATTGGACAAGTAGAATTAACATCATTAAAATGTCCATTCTACCCAAAGCAATCTGTACACTCAATGCAATCCGTATTTAAATACCAATGGCATTTTTCTCTATACAATTTTAGTAACCATTTGATTCAGTATCTGCTTTGTCTGTCTTACAGACAGTTTTTCCCTGTCCTTTTACTACCTTCACAATGTTTTTCCAATCTTGATCAGAAATATTTTAAAATTTTTGTTTACTTCATGGGGAACATCGGTTTTTTTAAAGAATAATTTCTTTTCAGAAAACATACATTATTGTGAGTAATCTGTTCTTGTTTGATAGAATACTCATAAGTTGCAGTACTTGAATGGAAATAATTGCACTTGGCTACTAAGCCAACTGATACAATTTTATTTCATAGGAATATTTGAAACCACAGTTTTAACTTTTGTTTCTCTCTTTCTTTCTGCATCAGTAGTTTCACTGCTCTTCCTGATAATGTGGACTTCATCATTGTTTACTTTAAGCCTCAGCCTGTTGATACTGTTGCTATGGGCTGGGAAGGCCTGGAGCACTGGCCTGGGCCCCTACTACTTGTGATTCAGACCTCAGCCAACTTGTGGCTGGACCAGCCCGTGTGGTCTTTATAATAATTGCAACAACCATCAGGGAAGTATGAAAACACAAGGTTTATTCTCACAGGTCCAGCATGTCTGAGGAGCACACAGGAGGGTCTGGGGAAAGAGAGAGACAGAGACAAAGAGAATGGACTGAATGTGTGTGTGCGGAAACTTGTGTGCTTAGCTAGTATCCATGTCATACACCTAACAATACGAGAGTTTGAGATGGATGTCTTTGAAATGGAACTCTCATAAATCAAAAGTGTAATGTCAGGCATTCACATGAGTAACATGCTACTGTATTTTATACCTGGTCTCCTGTTGTTTTTGTTTTTTTGTCTAATTGACCTTGGTGTCCAGAATAGCTACAATAGTCACTGGTAAAACTGATTATCAAGTATATAGCTCCCAGTGGGGTGTATATGGAAACATACATGAGAAGTTTGGAGACAAATGGAAAATGAGGTCTATATGAGATTTTGCGCTAAGATTAAGGTAAGGCACCTGGGGCTTCAGAGGAGAGAAACGACAATAGCAGGACAATAAAAAGAGCAGAAATTCAGTACAGTAAGTCCCCGACTTACAAACATTCGAGTTGCGAATGCTGATAGATATGAACAGACCTGGTATTACGAACATTTGTAGGTATGAACAGATCAAAGAAGTAGCTTATGTGTCTGCCAGACGTTGTCACAGTTGTGCTGCTGTGTGCTTACTGTACAGTGTGATAGTGTATAGTACTAGAGTGTTCAATCAGGGCCAAGGATGTCTGTAAGCAAGAGAAAAAGCATTGGTGATGTGGAGGGTGTTGCCTGACAGCCGAATTCTATGAACACGTCCCCCCGCATTTAGCCTCTAATCCCATTAGCTATGAGAGAAAAGCCTCAGTATGACCAGAGGCAGTAATCTCTCTGAGGGAGTGCCTCGGTATGACCAGAGGCCGATAAGACTCCCTCTGAGGAGTGTCTCAAGGTGAATTGGGACCTGTTGGGACGCCAACAGTTAA
>NW_017733433.1:15462-23479 GCF_001890085.2 Hipposideros armiger
AAGCCCAGGAAGTGCAGAGAGTTCCAAACAAGCTGAACTCAAACAGGCCCACACCAAGACACATAGTAGTTAAAATGGCAAAGGTTAAAGACAAAGACAGGATCCTAACAGCAGCAAGAGAAAGACAGCAGGTTACATACAAAGGAACTCCTATAAGACAAACAGCTGACTTTTCTACAGAAACTCTGCAGGCCAGAAGGAGGTGGCACAAAATATTCAAAGTGACGCAAAATAAAGGCCTACAGCCAAGATTGCTCTACCCAGCATGGCTATCACTTAAAATTGAAGGAGAGATAAAGAACTTCTCAGAAAAGAATAAACTTAAGGAATTCATTCCCTACAAGCCAGCATTGCCAGAAAGGCTATAAGGGCTTTTTTAAACAGAAGAAAGGGGAAAACAAGCTAACCAAGGAAGACCAGAAATACGAATAACAAAACGGCCATAAATATGTACCTATCAATACTCACTTTAAATGTGAATGGACTCAAAGCTCGAATAAAAAGACATAGAGTGGCTGAGTGGATAAGAAAACAGGACCCATGCATACACTGTTTACAGGAGACTCATCTCAGATCAAAAGCCACACACAGACTGAAAGTAAAGGGATGGAATAAGATATTTCACGTAACTGAAAATAAGAAAAAATCTGGAGTAGCAATACTTATTTTGGACAAAATAGACTTTAAATTAAGACTACAATAAAAGACTAAGAAGGGCACTGTATAATAATAAAGGGATCGATCCAACAAGAGGACATAACCCTCGTAAACATCTAGGCACCTGACATAGCAGCTCCTTAATGTATAAAACAGTTTATGACTGACATAAAGTCAGTGATCAACAGTAGCATTATTATAGTAGGGGACTTCAACACCCCATTGTCACCAATGGACAGATCCTCTAGACAGAAAATCAACACAGAAACAGTGGCCATAAATGACGTTTTAGACCATTTGGCTTTAATTGTTATTTATAGAGCATTTCACTCCAAAGCAAGAGGATATACATTCTTCTCAAGTGCACATGGAACATTTTCCAAGATACCAAGTGTTAGGCCACAAAACAAGTGTCAATAAATTTAAGAAGGTTGAAATCATATCAAGCAGCTTCTCCGACCACAATGCTATGAAATTAGAAATCAAATATAAGAAGAAATCCGGATAGCACACGAATACATGAAGGCTGAATAACATGCTACTAAATAACGAGTGGGTCAAAAATGAGATCAATGAGAAATAAAAGCTATCTCAAGGCAAACGAAAATGAAAACCCAACAACCCAAAATCTATGGGATGCAGCGAAAGCAGCCCTAAGAGGGAAATTTATAGCAATGAGGCCTATCTCAAGAAACAAGAAAAATCTTAAATCAACAAGCTATCTTTACACCTAAGGGAACTGGAAAAAGAACAGCAAAACAAGTCTGAAGGGAGTATAAGGAAGGAAATAAGCAATATCAGAACAGAAAGAAATGAAATAGAGACCCAAAAAACAATAGAAAAGAGCAATGAAACCAAGAGCTGGNGTTTATTTAAGCCTAAATGACAACAGTTGCTGGAAGCAACATCTCAACAGATTGAGAAAATGCTCGTGGGAATGGCAGTTCTGCAGCTCATTGTTTACATTAGACTAGAAGGAGACATAAAGAAGGTTTCATTAAATTCGTTGGTGGAAGATTTGGAAGGTGGCAGAAAGTAGATTGGGGAAATCTCTGGGACTGGATGAAAAGTAAAACAGAGAGACACATACTTTATTACATTGGTGGGTACATATAGTTAACTGTTAAGCACGTAGAGATGGTATGTGGGCAACAGGAAAACAACGTGGTCTCGTGCTCTGGTGCTGAGAGTGGTGCCTCCAAGGGGTCTGGAAAAGAGCACTCTGACATTTCAAAAGTATGTTATCTTAGATGCACAGAGACAATAGACAATTTCAATGTGAAAGATTGACGTATGTCAAGGAAGCTATAGGCCTAGGATGTGCTACCCATTATGAACCGCTTGTAGTTCGCAATTTTTATGTTTTAGTCACCCTGTGTGGTTAGTTTGGTGTCTGGGTTTGTAATGCTTATGAAGCTTGTCTGGTTGAGTATGTAGCCCCTTTTTCATCCATACCATACTGTTCTGATTCCTATAGCTTTGTAATATAGTTGAATATCCAAGAGTGTGATGCCTGCAGCTTTGTTCTGCTTTCTTAAGATTGGTTTGGAGGACTTCCAGTAAGATGGCGGAATAGACTGACACTGTGCCATGTGCCTTTCAGGATCACACCAAAATTGCAATCAGTTTACACAACATTCAAGCTCGAAGGTCCCCTGAACACTAGATGAACAGAACCTCTAAATGAAGGATTTAAAGAAGAGGTCACGTGAGACTGGTAGGAGGGCGAGACGTGAGGCAGTTTGACTCCAGGCCGACGGAGAGAGGGCGAATCTCGCGAGTGACACGTCAGTGGCAGAGAGGCTTCTCTTGTTGGGGAAAAGACCGTCCAGCCCCACACCGCCCTACCCACCCAGAGTTACTTTGCCTGGAAGAGGAATTCCACAATAGCTGGCAGTAGAAACTAGTGAGGACTCTCTTTGCTCAACTCAGTGAGGCAGAGTGCAGCTAGAAGACCAGTCACCCTCCTATGGAGCTGGCACACAGATGCGTTCACTGGTGAGCACGCACCTGGTCCCTGGCAGAGGGAGTGGCTGTGTGAGCGGGGGTCCAGGAGCCTGTGGGGAAGGACTGAACTGAGAACCTTTAGTGCTGGAGCTGGAGGTTTGGGGACCATTGTTGCCCTTGTGTGGAGCTGGCACACAAGTAGTGTACAGGAGGGCGCTGTTTTTTCAGGGTTGGACCCTCCCACAGAGGCTCAGGTCTGGTACCGCATTGGTCTGGTGGAATTGGAACATGCTGCCTTGGGTTCCCCTTCTCCGCGCTGCGTGTGCAGAGTTGCCAGGATGGCATCTGGCTGTTGGACTGCTCTGCCTGTTATGTGGGCTGCTGATTGGGACAGGTGGACACTGGGAGTTTTCCTGGGAGTGTTGGGAGAGGAGCTGTGTGCCTGTGTGATCTGGCCTAGGAATTCATGGCACTTTTGTACAGGCTGGTCGCCGGTACAGGAGCATCCGCTGCTCTAACTTGGTGGGGGCCACTGACCACACCCCATGGTGCCTTGGAGGCATGCCAAGACCCACCTACAGCTGCATTGCTGGGCATACCCTGAGCCCCTGTTGCCTGGCCCCCACCACCACGGGGCACAGAGGGTTTTGCAGCACTGAGCAGCCCTCAGCAAACTGTGAGGATTTTTGGTGGTGATCATGGCCCCAGAGCACATGGCAGCTAATTGTGGGAAGCTCACTTAAAGTCTGAGGGAGAGGCTGGCGCTTCACGTATTGGGCTCTTCCCCAAACACAGCTGTTGCTCAGTCATCGAGCGACTCTCTATTGTTGAGCAAGTGGTTTGCAGATTAAAGCAGGTGAAGAGCTTTTTTTCCCTCTCTTTTTTCTCCTTCCTTTTGCCCCTTATCCCCCTTTTTTTATTACTCTGTTTCCTTTCTCTTCCATGTTTGTGTTCCTTTTTCTTCTTTTCTTTCATCTGTTTTCTTTTTGTTGCTGTTTCTCAGGCTTGTTTATCTGGCTATTGCTTTGGTTACTGTTTTTCTGTCTTGTTCTTCTGTTTTTGTATTTGTATTTTTGTCTCTTTCATATATTTTTTTTGGTCTTTTTTTTGTCTGATNATTCGGTGGCTCAGTCTGACTCTCTGAAGGCTGAGTCCCTTGGTCTCGCACTTAAATCTTACTTTTGTCTCTTGTACTTATTCAATCTGCGCCGCCCCTCTCGTGTCCCATTTGCCCTTGCCACGCTGGACGTGACAGAGGGGACTGGTAGGAAGCATCTAAGGTGTATAAGACTCACTTTGTGGGACTTACTAATGAATCTGACTTACAAACGTTCTCCCAGAATGAAACTTTTTCATAAGTTGGAAACTTACTATAGTTAGAAGTTTGACCTATTCTATACATAGGTCATAAAATGTTATCTCTGATGATAAGTCTTATTATGGACAAGGCCCCAAATTAACATTCTTTAAGGAAAAGGTAAATGTTTCTCTTCGGCCTGCAGGGTCTCAAAAAGAATCCACATACATATCTTGAGGTGACTTGTTCTGAACGTCAACCATAGTGACCCAGTTTCATTCTTTTGCATGTATCTGTCCCGTGTTCCCATCACCATGTATTAGAGAGAATCTCCTTTCCTCATTATATGTTCCTAGCTCTTTTCTCATAAATTTATGATCATATATGTGTGGGTTAATTTATTTCTGGGCTCTATTCCATTCCGTTGATCTATGTGTCCTTTGTTATGTCAGTACCATTGTTGATGAAAGAACGTCCAGCCTACAAAAAGTCTTCTAACTGCTTATTTAAGCCTAAATGACAACAGTTGCTGGAAGCAACATCTCAATAGATTGAGAAAATGCTCGTGGGAATGGCAGTTCTGCAGGTCATTGTTTACATTGGACTAGAAGGAGACATAAGGAGGGTTAAATGACGTTCACTGGTGGAAGATTTGGAAGGTGGCAGAAAGCAGAGTGGGGAGATCTCTGGGATTGGATGAAAAGTAAAACAGAGAGACACATACTTTATTACATTGGTGGGTACAGATAGTTAACTATTAAGCACGTAGAGATGGTATGTGGGCAACAGGAAAACAACGTGGTCTCGTGCTCTGGTGCTGAGAGTGGTGCCTTCAAGGGGTCTGGAAAAGAGCACTCTGACATTTCAAAGGTATGTTATCTTAGATGCACAGGACAATGGACAATTTCAAAGTGAAAGATTGACCATTGTCAAGGAAGCTATAGGCCTAAGATGTGCTACCCACTATGACCCGCTTTTAGTTAGCAATTTTTATGTTTTAGTCACCCGGTGTGGTTAGTTCGGTGTCTGGGTTTGTAATGCTTATGAAGCTTGTCTGGTTGAGTATGTGGCCCCTTTTTCATCCACACCATACTGTTCTAATTCCTATAACTTTGTAATAGAGTTCAAAATCCAAGAGTGTGATGCCTGCAGCTTTGTTCTGCTGTCTTAAGATTGGTTTGGAGGAGTTCCAGTAAGATGGCGGAATAGACTGGCACTGTGCCAACTGCCTTTCAGGATCACACCAAAATTACAGTTTACACAGCATTCAAACTCGGAGGTCCCCTGAACACTAGATGAACAGAACCTCTAAATGAAGGATTTAAAGAAGAGGTCACGTGGAGACTGGTAGGAGGTGCAGAGACGTGAGGCAGTCTGACTCCAGGCCGATGGAGAGAGGGCGAACCTCGCGAGTGACACCTCAGTAGCAGAGCGGCTTCTCTTGTTAGAGGAGGGACCCTCCGGCCCCACACCGCCTTACCCAGACCAGAGTTACTTTGCCTGGAAGAGGAATTCCATGATAGCTGGCAGTAGAAACAAGTGAGGACTCTCTTTGCACAACTCGGTGAGGCAGAGTGCAGCTAGAGGACCAGTCGCCCTCCTATGGAGCTGGCACACAGACGTGCTCTCTGGTGAGCACGCACTTGGTCCCTGGCAGAGGGAGTGGCTGCATGAGCGGGGGCCCAGGAGCCTGTGGGGAAGGACTGAACTGAGAACCTTTAGTGCTGGAGCTGGAGGTTTGGGGACCATTGTTTCCCTTGTGTGGAGCTGGCACACAAGTAGTGTACAGGAGAGCGCTGTTTTTTCAGGGTTGGGCCCTGCCACAGAGGCTCAGGTTTGGTACCGCATTGATCTGGTGGAATTGGAACATGCTCCCTTGGGTTCCCCTTCTCTGCGCTTCATGTGCAGAGTTGCCAGGATGGAATCTGGCTGTCGAGCTGCTCTGCTGTTATGTGGGCTGCTGATTGGGACAGGCGGACACTGGGAGTTTTCTGGGAGTGTTGGGCGAGGAGCTGTGTGCCTGCGTGATCTGGCCTAGGCATTCATGGCGCTTTTGTGCAGGCTGGTCGCCGTTACAGGATCGCCCGCTGCTCTAACTTGGTGGGGGCCACTGACAACGCCCCATGGTGCCTTGGAGGTATGCCAAAGTCCACCTACAGCTGCACTGCTGGGCACACCCTGAGCCCCTGGTTCCTGGCCCCCACCACCACAGGGTACAGAGGGTTTTGCAGCACCGAGCAGCCCTCAGGAAACTGAGGATTTTTGGTGGTGAGCACGGCCCCAGAGCACATGGCAGCTAATTGTGGGAAGCTCACTTCAAGCCTGAGAGAGAGGCTGGCGCTTGATGCGTTGGGCCCTTCCCCCAACACAGCTGGTGCTCAGTCACCCAGCGACTCTCTATTGTTGGGGAAGTGGTTTGCAGATTAAAGCAGGTGAAGAGCTTTTTTTTCCTCTCTTTTTGTCCTTCCTTTTGCCCCTTTTCCCCTTTTTTATTATTCTGTTTGCTTTTCTTTCATGTTTGTGTTCCTTTTTCTTCTTTTCTTTCATCTGTTTTCTTTTTGTTGCTGTTTCTCAGGCTTGTTTACCTGGCTATTGCTTTGGGTACTGTTTTTCTGTCTTGTTCTTCTGTTTTTGTATTTGTGTTTTTGTCTCTTTCATTTTTTTTTGGTCTTTTTTTGTCTGATCGTTGTTTATCGTGTTTTTGTAGGGGTGTATTTGTTTTTGGGTGTTGTTGGGTTGCCTTGCTTTGTTTTTGTTTTATGAAGTGGATGTGGTTCACTAGTTCAGGAGCTGAGACTACACTGAATTTATAGAAACCTCTGACCACAGCCTTTATGCACCTGTAACACCACCTCACCCACCTACAGCAGCATTGCCAGTGGCAATCGGAGTGCTGGGGTGACTGGCCCCACCGCAACAAACTCTGGAATATGATTTTTACAACAGAAGGTGGTCCTCAGAGGCCTGTGTTTATCTTGGTGGTGATCAGTGACCACAAACCTGCACCACAGCCACTCGAGAGCAGCTTTCGTGAATTTGTGACCATGAGGTGGAGGCTGTCTCTAGTGGTCTTGGCGCACTATACAAGGGTGTTACAGGCCGGATATTAGCATAATGCCTGAATCTGCATTAAAGTCTTAAAAACCACCAATCACCTCTCGTAAATCACTTGAACTCCATCCCATCCAGGTAGTGCCACATTGCCAAGGGCACCCTCACCAGTGGGTCAAATAGCCAGACACATGCTCCTAAAGAGCCTCTTTCAATAGTTGGTCCTTACCGGCATCTAACAGGTAGCAACAGCCTTAGGCTGCCCTGGGCCTTTTGCTAAACTGCCTCAGGAACAATATTGGTGGCAGGCAGCCTCAGGTCACACAGAGACCATCCCCACATGACCCCAGGTCCAGCACAGGAAGCAGCCAACCAGATACAGTCACGAGGCACCTACCAAATAGCTACAAACCGGTAACAGACAGGGCTGTAACACCTCAGAGTGGGAGCCCCAACCAAGAGACACCAGAACCAATACACACGGAGGCCAGTGTTAGACAAAACCAGAATACTACCTGGTTGAACCTACAAGTGGCACTTTCAAAGGAAATTGTCCACAGGCACAAGAGTCCACAATGGCCAAGACTCCTCTGAGGGGGTCAAACTCCACACTGCATCAAACACTGTGAACAGAGTTAATTCTCCCAGATAATCAGCTTGAGGTAATCCCACCCTCTGACAAGCCAAAAGCAATTAAAGATCAACTTCAACTATGACACCTCTGGAACATATGGAAAGAAGAATAGGGAGACTATGCAACCCGAATATAAAGGACACATACTACATAAAACCACCCAGCAATGACTGAGAGACATAGCTGATCTACCTAACATACGAAAGCAATCACAGAAGAGCAGACAGAATGAAGAAATGAAGAAACATGTCCAAAATACAAGATCAGAAGTAACCTCCAGAAATGGAACTAAAAGAAACAGAGTATCCAACCTTTCAGAGACAGAGTTTAGAAGTAATGATAAGAATGTTTAAGGAACTTACTGAGGACGTAAAGAAGGATTAAGAAATCATATAAAACACCCAGTTGGAACTAAAGAATAAAACAACTAA
>NW_017733433.1:31619-50091 GCF_001890085.2 Hipposideros armiger
ATTCCTCAGCTTGGACCATGTTGGTGTCCAGGACCTGGGTGTTGTTGTTGAGTCCTCAGCTGGCTGTGAACTGATGCTTCACTCTTTCCTGCTGTCTCGTGTGGGGACAGAGCTTCAGTCTCCATCATGAACCTTCCAGGAGGTAATTCAAACTTCCACACAGAGGCCTTCCTCTCAGAGACCCCATCCAGGTGAGCCTGAGAGCCCAGTAGGTACCTAAGGAAAGGGTCAGAGAGGAAGGAATCTGAGGACTCTTCCCTGAGTCACTGCAACCCTAATCAGCCCAGAGACTAGAGATTACTATATCTATGTTCTTGGTTCAGTAATTGTTTGATAATTAATTCATTTAATATATTAATAAGGATGCTTGAATCTGCACTACAGAGGCCACAGTTAAAAATTAAGTGATGACATGGAAGTATCATTAGGTGACTCTGCAGAATGAGTGAGATGCATGAAATGGTTGCAGTAAAATGAAAACATATCTGCGGAGTTCTACTGTCCAGGGAGTAAAAATAATAATGTTAGGCGTGGAGCCAGTGCAGTGAAGTGAGAGCGTAAATATGAAATTTATAAATGGGGTGCATTTGAGCATGTTTTGTAGTCACTGAAAAGATCCAGGCCAGTGGAGGAAGAAACTACCTTGCAACAGACATTTGTGAGACATACATGGCAGTATTTCTCTCATGCTGGATATTCAAATAAAAATTATTTAATAAGTTTAAAGAGGAATACTAAATAGTTTTACTTTGACTTATTTCATTACTGGTGGGGCTGCATATATTTTGAATTTGAACTTGTTTACTTTCTCTATTGGAACACGTAGTAGGGATTCCTATCCCACACTCTCAGTCTTTCCCCCTGGTGGTCATTGTCGGATATATTTTAATGAGAAATTTTGTCATGCACTGGGAAGTATAAATTGAGGATTGAATGACTTCTAGGCAAAGAGTATACATTGCTGGGAACAAAACACTTTGGCAATGGAAAAATTAAGGTCACCAATTGTACCTTAAATCTTAAGGCCACAAAGGCATCGTAGTCAGAGTAAGTTTACATTTATGCAATGAGGACTTCACTGTGCGAGGTAAAGTGGTGGAACTTGATTTAAAATTTTTTCTACTTCATGTAGGTTTTCAGAGTAAAATGCCCTTACTCAGGGGAAGCTAGCGAATGAATGGAGAAGCTTTACTCAATTCCCTCAGCAAATTTTATTGAATAAATGTCTTTATTAGACTCTATTGTTGCTGTAAAATATTCCCATACTAGCTGATTGAAACAAACACATATTTGCCTTTACAGTTCTGGATATCAGAAGACCAAAATGAGTCTCATGGGCTAATATCAAGATGTCTGCAGAGTAGGGTTTTTTTTTCTCAAGACTCAGGTGGAATTCTGTTTCCCTTCCTATTTGAGTTTGTATTCTCCCCACCTGCCTTCCTTGGCTCATGGCCATTCCTCCGTCTTCAAAGCCAGCAGTTTAGCTTCTTCATCGTGTGTCTTGCTTTGATATTGAGAGGACAATTTTGGTCACTTTAGTTCCATCTGGATGATCCTAATCATCTTCTTAAAGTCAGCCCATTAGAAAGCCTGTCCCATTTCTACCGTAATCCTTTCTTGTTATAAAAATATCCAACACAAAGGCAGTGGGATAGAGTGTTGGGTATATATTGGAGGTCCTTATTTTGCTCACTACAAAGTCTGTTAAAAGTGTAGATTTCTCGTGTCACTCAGGGGCCATTATATAAAAGAAATAAACACAGAATTTACCAGTTTCTGGAATGCGTGAATACACTATTGCTTTAATAATGCATGCAAAGAAATGCTTGGCTCAGAAGACCTAAAAGTGCCTATGCCTGAGTCTAACACAGGACCTCATCCTTGCTATTCAGAGTATGGTCCACAGACCAGGACCTGCAGGATCAAAACCCTGTTGTTAGAAATGCAGTCTCTCTGAGGCCCCCATGACCTGCTGATTCAGATTCTGCATTTCTGGTAGGATCCTTGTTGATTCATAAGCACACTGAAGTTGAAGGGCCGGTCTTGCCTAGGTTTGCTCACCTTCTCACTGTTGACCTTGGGGGCTGAATAATAATTGGGTGGGGTGCTGTCCTATGAATTGTGGGTGTTTAGCAGTATTCCTTTAGGCAATGCAGATGCCCCAGGCACAAAAGCACTTCTGGGTGGGAAACTCTGCTGAGAGCAACAAGAAAAGACATTATAATAAAGGCCCATCAGATACTCTGATATTCATTTTGGACAGATTACAAAACCACTCCTGCTTCACCCCAGGGCCTTTGCACTGGCCATTCCTTCTTCCAGGTACACACTTGCCAACATTACCTTGCCTGTCCCTTCCTTTCTTCACTGAGGAATCTATTCAAATATTAACTTGTTTGTAGATCTTGATCTGACGTCCTTTGAAAAAGAAACACACTAGTCACTAAGTTTTTTAAACTTGCTTTCCTTTTCTCATATGCTCTGTCACCATCTGAAATGTAATATATTTTTATTATTAGGTTGCATATTTTTTCTTCATCATTGACTTGTATGAACTTCTGTTTTTCAGTACTCGAATACTCACACATTAGACAGTACCTAAAACATGATGAGCATTCACTTTATATTCCTGAAATGCACGAAGAAATTCTCATGAAAACTGTAGAATACATGACACNCTTTTTTTTGTCTGATCGTTGTTTATCATGTTTTTGTGGGGGTGTATTTGTTTTTGGGTGTTGTTGGGTTGCCTTGCTTGGTTTTTGTTTTATGAAGTGGACGTGGTTCACTAGTTCAGGAGCTGAGACTACACTGAATTTGTAGAAACCTCTGACCACAGCCTTTACGCACTTGTCACACCACCTCGCTCACCTACAGCAGCATTGCCAGTGGCAATCGGGGTCCTGGGGTGACTGGCCCCACCACAACAAACTCTGGAATATGTTTTTTACAACAGAAGGTGGTCCTCAGAGGCCTGGGTTTATCTTTGTGGTGATCAGGGACCACAAACCTGCACCACAGCCACTCGAGAGCAGCTTTCGTGAATTTGTGAGCATGAGGTGGAGGCTGGCTATAGTGCACTTGGGGCACTATACAAGGGTGTTACAGGCCAGATATTAGCATAAGACCTGAATCTGCATTAATGTCTTAAAAACCACCAATCACGTCTCGTAACTCACTTGAACTCCATCCCACCTAGGAAGTGCCACATTGCCAGGGGCACCCTAAAAAGTGGGTCAAATTGCCAGACACATGCTCCTAAAAAGCCTCTTTCAATAGTTGGTCGTTACCGGCATCTAACAGGTAGCAACAGCCTTATGCTGCCCTGGGTCTTTTGCTAAACTGCCTCAGAACCAATGTTGGTGGCAGGCAGCCTCAGGTCACACAGAGACCATCCCCACATGACCCCAGGTCGAGCACAGGAAGCAGCCAACCATATACAGCCTTGAGGCATCTACCACATAGCTACAAACCGGTAACAGACAGGGCTCTAACACCTCAGAGTGAGAGCCCCAACCAAGAGACACCCAGAGGCCAGTGTTAGAGAAAACCAGAGTACTACCTGATCGCACCTACAAGTGGCACTTTCAAAGGAAATTTTCCACAGGCACAACAGTCCACAATGGCCAAGACTCCTCTGAGGGGGTCAACCTCCACACTGCATCTCAAACACTGTGAACAGAGCTAATTCTCCCAGCGAATTAACCTGACGGGCAATCCCAGCTCTGACAAGTCAAAAGCAATTAAAGATCAACTTCAACAGTGATACCTCTGGAACATATGGAAAGAAGACTAGGGAGACTATGCTATCCGAATATAAAGGACACATACTACATAAAACCACCCAGCAATGACTGAGAGACATAGCTGATCTACCTAATATATCAAAGCAATCACAGGACAACAGGCAGAATGAAGAAATGAAGAAACATGTCCAAAATACAAGATCAGAAGTAACCTCCTGAAATGGAACTAAAAGAAACAGAGTATCCAAATTTCCATACACAGAGTTTAGAACTAATGATNCAGACATTGTGATTCTTTAAACAGATTGTGTTTGTGGAATTTGCTTCTTTTATTTATATTTTGGAATTTCCATTTGTTTGAGTTCAACTTCTGTATAGAATTTACAAAAATTATTTATTGTTTTCAGTTACAGTTGACATTCAATATTATCTTATATTAGTTTCAGGTGTTCACTATAGTGGTCAGACATTTATATAATTTATGTAATGATCCCTTTTTAGTCTAGTACCCTCCTGGCACTATACGTATTTGTTGCATGTTGTATTTCTTAATCCCTTCATCTTTTTCATCCAGCCTCCCACTCCTCAGGCAAACATCAGTTTGTTCTCTGTATCTATGAGTCTGTCTCTTTAGTTTCTTCATTTCTTTTGTTCTTTAGCTTCCACACATAAGTGAGATCATATGGTATTTGTCTTTCTCTGTCTGACTGATTTCACTTAGCCTAATACCCTCCACGTCCATCCATGTTGTCACAAATGGTAAGATTTCATTCAATTTTATAGCTGAGCAATAATCTATTGCATATTCTTGTGTGAACTACATCTTCTTTATCCAGTCATCAATTGAATGGCACTTAGGTTTCTTCCATATCTTGGCTAATGTAAATAATGCTGCCTTGACAATAGGGGTGCATATATCTTTCAAAAAGTGTTTTGGATTTTGTTGGATATATACCCAGAAGTAGAATTGTTGGTCATAAGGTAGTTCTCTTTTTAATTTTTAGGAAACTGTATACTGCGTTCCATATTGGCTGCACCAATTTGCAAACTCACCAACAGTGCACAAGGGTTCTTTTTTCTCTACATCCTCACCAACACTTGATTTTTCTTGATTTTTCGTGATGGCCAATCTGACAGGTGTGAGGACATATCTTATTGTGGTTTTAATGCATTTCTCTGATGATTAGTGACATGGAGCATCTTTTCATACATCTACTGAGTATCATATGTTTTCTTTGGAGAAATGTCTATTCAGGTCCTCTGCCCATTGTTTAATGAGCATTTTTTTTTCAGGTTGAGTTGTATGAGTTCTTTATACATTTGGGATATTAACCTTTCATCAGGCATATTATTGGCAAATGTTTTCTCTCAGTCAGCAGGTTTGTTTTTGTTTTGTTGATTGTTTTCTTTGCTGTGCAAAAACTTTTTTGTTGATGGAGTTCCATGTGTGTATTAATTTTTTTTGTTTTCATTGACCCCGAAAATTTATCATAAAACAAATGTTACTTAGGGAAATGTTTACTGCCTATGTTATCTCTAGTAGTTTTATGGTTTCGAGCCTTACATTTAAGTCTTTAATATGTGTTGAGTTTATTCTTGTATATGGTATAAGAAATGGTCTCTTTTTATTTCTTTGCATGTATGTGTCCAGTTTTCTGAACAACATTTATTGAATTGACCGTCTTTATCTTACTGTGTATTCTTGCCTCATTTGTCATAGATTAAATGATCATGTAAGTGTCGGTTTTTTTTCTGGCCTCTGTATTCTCTTCCATTGAATTATGTGTCTGTTTTTATGCCAGTACCATGCTGTTTTGATTACTATAGCCTTGTAGTATAGTTTGGTATAAGGTAGCATGATATCTGCAACTTTGTTTTTCTCAAGACTGTTGTGATTATTCGAGGTATTTTGCAGTTCCATATAGATTTAAGTTTATTTGTTTTAATCTATGAAAAATGCCACATTACTATTTAGATATCAGTTCAATTTTTATACACCAATAATGAACTGTAAGAAAGAGAATGCAAAACAGTATCCCATTTATAATTGTAACAAATACAATACCTATGGGGTGGCCTGTTGGAACAGGTGGTTAGTGCGCAGATACATAATACAAAGATTGCTGGTTTGATCCCCACATGGGACATTGAGCTGCGCCCTCTACAACTAGATTGCAAACAATGGCTTGACTTGGAGTTGCAGCGTGCTGGAGAAAACACACTATTCCCAATAAAGTTTTTAAAAAATACGTAGGAATAAATTTGACTTAAGAGGGAAAAGACTTGTACTCAGAAAAGTATATGACAGGAAGAAATTGAAGAAGATACAAATAAATTGAAGCGTATATGGTGTTATTGGACAGGATGAATTAACATCATTAAAATGTCCATTCTACCCAAAGCAATCTGTACACTCAATGCAATCCCTATTTAAATACCAATGGCATTTTTCTCTATACAATTTTAGTAACCATTTGATTCAGCTTTCTGCTTTGTCTATCTTACAGACAGTTTTTCCCTGTCCTTTTACTACCTTCACAATGTTTTTTCCGATCTTGATCAGAANTATTCCATTCACTTTTATAATGATTATTATTATAAATTCTTTCAATTTCTGAAATGCCATGGTTTCTAGGTCACCAGTATTCTTGATCAATATTTAAAGGAAATGACAATTATTCCTGAATTTAAAAATATATGAAAGAAATAACCTTTTCATCCTGGGAAACTTCACTTCTTTGAGGCTCTTCAGTTTGTTCAGTTGTGAAATATAGATAATAATAGTATCTATTCAACAGATATTTTGAAAAGATTGACTGACAAAATCATTTAAAATTTCCCATAAGTGTCTCACATATGCTATGTCTTAATAAATGTTAGCTACTATTATTCTGCTCAGGAGATGAGCAAGTATACATAGGTGGTAATCACCTTTCTTCCCAGAAATTACTGCAGAAATTTGGTAGCATATTAACTGGCCCAGGTATGAGACTATGGAAGCAAACCAAATTGCTAATTCCTTGAGTCTGAAGAATTATCTTTTAAGAGAGGCAGTTACATGTGCAGGTTGACACCAAGCAGTAGAATAGAAGGAACAGACATGGAAGACAGACCTGAGTTACAACCCAGGTGCGTATGCTATTTGGCGAGAGCAGTGCAGGGCCACCATCTTCACGGGTGTGCCCACCTGTCAGCTAGGCGCCCGTGAGGTATATGAGAGTGCGAAATTGTGTAAGGTGCCTGGAATATAGTTAGGCACAAATAAATGGTGCTAGGATGATTAGGAGAAGGTTTTACAAAAATAACTCATACTAAGGCATTACTTAAAAAGCAACGTCATGCTATGTTCTAGATTCACAGCTTAGAAAACACATTCTGCTAGACATTATTCTCCAGAGTCCTGGACAGAAGCTCCCTGTTTAGTCATCAGGAGACCTTGTAAAACCTTTAATTTTCTGTGAAACACTGTTAGGCTATTGTACTATGTTTGCAAAAGCAGAATTTGGGGCATATTGAAACAAAACAAAAAGATGCCGCATGGTCAAACCCTCACTTCACCAGAAAGCTAAGCTTACCAGAAGAACCTTTTCTGAAACTTCTAGTCATTCTGGTTTTATTGAATTTATTAAACATGAGGTTTAAACAATAACTTTACTGAAAGGTGCCGGTGCACAAGCCATTTTTAGAAAACATTATTAATATTTTAAGCTTTTTTATAAAATCATTGAAGTCTGCAAAAAGTCTGGTATGTGAATAATTAGGCAGCATTATACATTTAGCACAGAACAGTACATATGGGGGGGACAGGGGGGTTGGTGAAAAAAATGTAGGTATGTTAAAAAATGTTATCTATGTATTAGCTTTCAACGTTTAATTAAATTATGGTAGCAAGATGTAGTATGCCATTCCCTCAAAACATGGCGTTAATCAAATGAATGCTAGCATCATTCATTTATTACAATTCTAATACAGTTTTTCCTTTCTTAAATCTGTATACATTTTTTTTGGCACCCTCAGTATGTCCACAAACTGGTGTGTAGATAAACAAAATGTGATATATCCATATAGTCAAATGCTATTTAGTCATAAACAATAAAAAGAAAAGACAGGAATAAACATTAGCAAAACAAATAGCGAAATAACAAACAAAAACCAAAAACCACTGAAGCCTATGGGATAAGCCAGTGGTGTGACTTATTTTCTCAACTTTTGTATTATGAAAAAATTTAAACACAGAGAAAAAGTAAATACTAGTAGAGTGATCACTTATGTGTTCATTATATACATTTAACACATAACATTGTAATATTTGCTTTGTATGACATTTCTGCTAGGAAGCATTTGAAAGCACATAGTATTAAAATACTCTGCATGCTTTGTTTGGTATGAACTTTCCTCTGTCAGCACTATTGTACTTAGGAACATTGGCAAAATATCCTGATATTTATTTAATATTTAGTTCACATTCAAATTTCCTCTGTGGAAAGTTTTGAGCCAAAGGTCAGACCCCACATTGGTGTAATTTTGTATCATATAAAAGCAATTATCATGAAGGATCTAAACTGACACTTGACTTGTGAACTGAAGAAATACATGGGGTCACTGCCCTCAAGTTGCTCTAAGGAGCTCTGATGTGACAAAAATACCATTGTGCGACCCTGAGATGATAAATGGACCTCAACAGACTGTAAGCCCAAAGTAGAGCTGAATCAGCAGTGGATCTGCATGTGTCTCTCTGTGTCTTCCTGCATCATCAGGGAGAATGTCGTTTGGAAAGAAATAGGTAGAATGGGTGAAATCCACCAATATAGACTAACATTCAGACTTGAGTTATATGTGCCTCATGTCCTTTTGCATGTCACTTAATAAATGGTGAGTGAAAACACAGCCACTGTTTTCAGAAGGGTCAATGTGGACCAGCAGAGAGAGCAAGAATGTTCCTGAAATAATAAAATTGAAGGAGAAGGCTCAACGCCATAGGGTTGAGGTGATGGAGAAACAGTCCAGCAGACACCTGGGAATTTTGAAGGAAATTTGAGGCAAAGTTTTCCAAGAATACTTTCTGCAAGGGAGAGATTCTCTGTCTGCACTGTCTAATGTGGTAGCTGCTATATTGAACACTTGAGGCTAGCATGACTGGGGAACTGAATTATACATTCTATTTAATTTTAATTATAATTTTCAAATAGTCTCATGTAACNAACAGTGGCCATGAATGACATTTTAGACCATTTGGATTTAATTGTTATTTTTAGAGCATTTCACTCCAAAGCAAGAGGATATACATTCTTCTCAAGTGCACATGGAACATTTTCCAAGATACCAAGTGTTAGGCCACAAAACAAGTGTCAATAAATTTAAGAAGGTTGAAATCATATCAAGCAGCTTCTCCGACCACAATGTTACGATACAATAAATCAATTATAAGAAGAAATCCGGATAGCACATGAATACATGAAGGCTGAATAACATGCTACTAAATAACGAGTGGGTCAAAAATGAGATCAAGAAAGAAATCAAAAGCTATCTCGAGGCAAACAAAAATGAAAACACAACAACCCAAAATCTATGGGATGCAGCGAAAGCAGTCCTAAGAGGGAAAGTTATAGCAATGCAGGCCTATCTCAAGAAACAAGAACAATCTTAAATCAACAAGCTAGCTTTAAACCTAAGGGAACTGGAAAAAGAACAGCAAATCAAGTCTGAAGGGAGTATAAGGAAGGAAATAAGCAACATCAGAACAGAAAGAAATGAAATAGAGACCCAAAAATCAATAGAAAAGAGCAATGAAACCAAGAGCTGGGTTTTTAAAAAGATAAACAAATAGACAAACCCTTATTGAGATTCACCGAAAAAAAAAAACAACACAAAAAAACTAGAGAGGACCCAAATTAATAAAATCAGAAATCAAAGAGAAGTGACAATAGACACCACAGAAATACAGAAAATTTTAAGAAATACTATGAGTAACAATATGCCAACAAAAGAGACAACCTGGAAGAGATGGATAAATTTCTAGAAGTGTACAATCTCTCAGAACAGACTACTAAAGAAGGTGAATCAGTAATCAACAAGCTTCCAACAAACAAAAGTCCTAGAGCACATGGCTTCACAGGTGAATTTCAGGAAACATTCAAAAAAGAATTATCACTTCTTCTACTCAAAGTATTCCAAAAAATACAGAAGAAGGGAAGGCTCCCAAGCACACTTTACGAGGTCACTTTCACTCTGATCCCCAAGTCAGACAAAAACATTAGAAAAAAAGAAAACTACAGGCTGATATCCCTATGAACATAGACACGAAAATCCTCAACAAAATACTAGTAAACCGGATTCAGCAACATATTAAAAAGATCATACACCACGATCAAGTAGGATTCATTCCTAATATGCAAGGTTGGTTCAATATCCACAAATCAATTAACATAATATATCACATTAACAAAATGAAAAATAAAAATCATATGATCATATCAATAAGTGCAGAAAGAACATTTGGCAAAATCCAACAGCCATTTATGATAAAAACTCTTTGCAAAGTGAGAATAGAGGGATCATATCTCAACATAATAAACGCCATATATGATAAGCCCCCAGCAAACATCGTACTGAATGTGGAAAGGCTAAACTATTCCCCTTAAGATCAAGAACAAGACAGGGCTGACCACTTTAACCACTTTTATTCAACATACTTCTGGAAGTTCTAGGCACAGCAATCAGACAAGAAAATGAAATAAAAAATTGTAAAGGAGGGCTGGCCGAGTGGCGCGATGGTTAAGAACTGGCTTGGGACGCCAGNTTCTTTTCAGAAAACATACATTATTGTGAGTAATCTGTTCTTGTTTGACAGAATAGTCATAAGTTGCAGTACTTGAATGGAAAAAATTTCACTTGGCTACTAAGCCAACTGATACAATTTTATTTCATAGGAATATTTGAAACCACAGTTTTCACTTTTGCATCTCTCTTTCTTTCTGCATCAGTAGCTTCACTGCTCTTCCTGATAATGTGGATTTCATCATTGTTTACTTTAAGCCTCAGCCTCTTGATAGTGTTTCTATTGGCTGGGAAGGCCTGGGGCACTGGCCTGGGCCCCCA
Organism: Hipposideros armiger; assembly: GCF_001890085.2. Classification (NCBI taxonomy): domain Eukaryota; kingdom Metazoa; phylum Chordata; class Mammalia; order Chiroptera; family Hipposideridae; genus Hipposideros; species Hipposideros armiger. Next base: position 42,464 of record NW_017733433.1, read on the forward strand.
CTACTTGTGATTCAGACCTGAGCCAACTTGTGGCTGTAGCAGCCCTTGTGGTCTTTATAATAGTTGCAACAACCATCAAGGAAGTATGAAAACACAAGGTTTACTCTCACAGGTCTAGCATGTCTGAGAAACTCACAGGAGGGTCTGGGAGAGAGAGAGAGACAGAGACAAAGAGAATGGACTGAATGTGTGTGTGGAAACTTGCGTGCTTATCTAGTAGCCATGTCATACACCTAACAATACGATTTTTTGAGATAGATGTCTGTGAAATGGAATCTCGAAAATCAAAAGTGTATTGTCAGGCATTCACATGAGTAACATGCTACTGTATTTTATTCCTCGTCTCCTGTTGTTTTTGTTTTTTTGTCTAATTGACCTTGGTTTCCAGAATAGCTACAATAGTCACTGGTAAAACTGACTATCAAGTATATAGCTCCCAGTGGACTGTATATGGAAACATACATGAGAAGTTTGGAGACAAATGGAAAATGAGGTATATATGAGATTTTGAGCTAAGATTGAGGTAAGGCACCTGGGGCTTCAGAGGAGAGAAACGACAATAGCAGGACAATAAAAAGAGCAGAAATTCAGTACAGTAAGTCCCCGACTTACAAACATTCGAGTTGCGAATGCTGACAGATATGAACAGACCTGGTATTACGAACATTCATAGGGACAAACAGATCGAAAAAGTAGCTTATGTGTCTGCCGGACATTGTCACAGTTGTGCTGCTGTGTGCTTACTGTGCAGTGCGGTAGTGTATAGTACTAGAGTGTTCAATCAGGGCCAAGGATGTCTGGAAGCAAGAGGAAAGCAGTCGTGATGTGGAGGGGACTGCTAGGAAGCATCTAAGGTGTATAAGACTCACTTTGTCGGACTTACTAATGAATCTGACTTATAAACTTTCTCCCGGAACGAAACTTGTTCATAAGTCGGAAACTTACTATAGTTAGAAGTTTGACCTATTCTATACATAGGTCATAAAATGTGATCTCTGATGATAACTCTTATTATGGGCAAGGCCCCAAATTAACATTCTTTAAGGAAAAGGTAAATGTTTCTCCTGGGCCTGCAGGTTCTGAAAACGAATCCACATACATATCTTGAGGTGACTTGTTCTGAACGTCTACCATAGTGACCTAGTTTCATTCTTTTGCATGTATCTGTCCCGTGTTCCTATCACCATTTATTAGAGAGACTCTCCTTTCCTCATTGTATGTTCTTGGCTTCTTTCTCATAAATTTTTGACCATATATGTGTGGGTTTACTTATTTCTGGCTCTATTCCATTCCATTGATCTATATGTCCATTGTTATGTCAGTACCATTGTTGATAAAGAATGTCCAGCCTACAAAAAGTCTTCTAAGTGTTTATTTAAGCCTAAATGACAACAGTTGCTGGAAGCAACATCTCAATAGATTGAGAAAATGCTCGTGGGATTGGCAGTTCTGCAGCTCATTGTTTACATTAGACTAGAAGGAGACATAAAGAAGGTTTCATTAAATTCGTTGGTGGAAGACTTGGAAGGTGGCAGAAAGTAGATTGGGGAAATCTCTGGGACTGGACGAAAAGTAAAACAGAGAGACACATACTTTATTACATTGGTGGGTACAGATAGTTAACTGTTAAGCACGTAGAGATGGTATGTGGGCAACAAGAAAACAACATGTTCTCGTGCTCTGGTGCTGATAGTGGTGCCTCCAAGGGGTCTGGAAAAGAGCACTCTGACATTTCAAAAGTATATTATCTTAGATGCACAGAGACAATAGACAATTTCAAAGTGAAATATTGACCTATGTCAAGGAAGCTATAGGCCTAGGATGTGCTACCCATTATGAACCGCTTGTAGTTCGCAATTTTTATGTTTTAGTCACCCTGTGTGGTTAGTTTGGTGTCTGGGTTTGTAATGCTTATGAAGCTTGTCTGGTTGAGTATGTGGCCCCTTTTTCATCCACACCATACTGTTCTGATTCCTATAGCTTTGCAATAGAGTTCAAAATCCAAGAGTGTGATGCCTGCAGCTTTGTTCTGCTTTCTTAAGATTGGTTTGGAGGACTTCCAGTAAGATGGCGGAATAGACTGACACTGTGCCATCTGCCTTTCAGGATCACACCAAAATTGCAATCAGTTTATACAACATTCAAGCTCGAAGGTCCCCTGAACACTAGATGAACGGAACCTCTAAATGAAGGATTTAAAGAAGAGGTCACATGAGACTGGTAGGAGGGCGAGACGTGAGGCAGTTTGACTCCAGGCCGACGGAGAGAGGGCGAACCTCGCGAGGGACACCTCAGTGGCAGAGAGGCTTCTCTTGTTGGGGAAAAGACCGTCCAGCCCCACACCGCACTACCCAGACCAGAGTTACTTTGCCTGGAAGAGGAATTCCACAATAGCTGGCAGTAGAAACTAGTGAGGACTCTCTCTGCTCAACTCGGTGAGGCAGAGTGCAGCTAGAAGACCAGTCGCCCTCCTATGGAGCTGGCACACAGACGCGCTCACTGGTGAGCACGCACCTGGTCCCTGGCAGAGGGAGTGGCTGCTTGAGCGGGGGACTAGGAGCCTATGGGGAAGGACTGAACTAAGAACCTTTAGTGCTGGAGCTGGAGGTTTGGCACAATTGTTGCCCTTGTGTGGAGCTGGCACACAAGTAGTGTACAGAAGTGCAGTGTTTTTTCAGGGTTGGGCCCTCCCACAGAGGCTCAGGTCTGGTACTGCATTGGTCTGCTGGAATTGGAATATGCTGCCTTGGTTTCCCCTTCTCTGCGCTGCGTGTGCAGAGTTGCCAGGATGGCATGTGGCTGTTGGACTGCTCTGCCTGTTATGTGGGCTGCTGATTGGGACAGGTGGACACTGGGAGTTTTCCTGGGAGTGTTGGGAGAGGAGCTGTGTGCCTGTGTGATCTGGCCTAGGAATTCTTGGCACTTTTGTACAGGTTGGACGCCGGTACAGGAGCACCCGCTGCTCTAACTTGGTGGGGGCCACTGACCACACTACATGGTGCCTTGGGGGCATGCCAAGGCCCACCTACAGCTGCATTGCTGGGCATACCCTGAGCCCCTGGTGCCTGGCCCCCACCACCACGGGGCACAGAGGGTTTTGCAGCACTGAGCAGCCCTCAGGAAACTGTGAGGATTTTTGGTGGTGATCACGGCCCCAGAGCACATGGCAGCTAATTGTGGGAAGCTCACTTCAAGCCTGAGGGAGAGGCTGGCGCTTCATGCATTGGGCCCTTCCCCAAACACAGCTGTTGCTCAGTCACCGAGCAACTCTCTATTGTTGAGCAAGTGGTTTGCAGATTAAAACAGGTGAAGAGCTTTTTCCCCCTCTCTTTTTTCTCCTTCCTTTTGCCCCTTATCCCCCTTTTTATATTATTCTGTTTTCTTTCTCTTCCCTGTTTGTGTTCCTTTTTCTTATTTTCTTTCATCTGTTTTCTTTTTGTTGCTGTTTCTCAGGCTTGTTTTTCTGCTATTGCTTTGGTTACTGTTTTTCTGTCTTGTTCTCCTGTTTTTGTATTTGTATTTTTGTCTCTTTCATATTTTTTTGTCTGATCATTGTTTATCATGTTTTTGTGGGGGTGTATTTGTTTTTGGGTGTTGTTGGGTTGCCTTGCTTGATTTTGGCATTATGAAGTGGACGTGGTTCACTAGTTCAGGAGCTGAGACTACACTGAATTTGTAGAAACCTCTGACCACAGCCTTTACGCACTTGTCACACCACCTCGCCCACCTACAGCAGCATTGCCAGTGGCAATCGGGGTCCTGGGGTGACTGGCCCCACCACAACAAATTCTGGAATATGTTTTTTACAACAGAAGGTGGTCCTCAGAATCCTGGGTTTATCTTTGTGGTGATCAGGGACCACAAACCTGCAGCACAGCCAATCGAGAGCAGCTTTCGTGAATTTGTGAGCATGAGGTGGAGGCGGGCTATAGTGCACTTAGGACAGTATACAAGGGTTTACAGGCCAGATATTAGCATAAGGCCTGAATCTGCATTAATGTCTTAAAAACCACCAATCACGTCTCGTAACTCACTTGAACTCCATCCCACCCAGGAAGTGCCACATTGCCAAGGGCACCTTAAAAAGTGGGTCAAATTGCCAGACACATGCTCCTAAAAAGCCTCTTTCAATAGTTGGTCGTTAACCAGCATCTAACAGGTAGCAACAGCCTTAGGCTGCCCTGGGTCTTTTGCTAAACTGCCTCAGGACCAATGTTGGTGGCATGCAGCCTCAGGTCACACAGAGACCATCCCCACATGACCCCAGGTCCAGCACAGGAAGCAGCCAACCACATACAGCCTTGAGGCAACTTCCAGATAGCTACGAACCGGTAACAGACAGGGCTGTAACACCTCAGAGTGAGAGCCCAACAAAGAGACACCCAGAGGCCAGTGTTAGACAAAACGAGAGTACTACCTGGTTGCACCTACAATGGCACTTTCAAAGGAAATTTTCCACAGCACAACAGTCCACAGTGGCCAAGACTCCTCTGAGAGGGTCAACCTCCACACTGCATCTCAAACACTGTGAACAGAGCTAATTCTCCCAGCGAATTAACCTGAAGGGCAATCCCACCCTCTGACAAGTCAAAAGCAATTAAAAATCAACTTCAACAGTGATACCTCTGGAACATATGGAAAGAAGACTAGGGAGACTATGCTATCCGAATATAAAGGACACATACTACATAAAACCACCCAGCAATGACTGAGAGACATAGCTGATCTACCTAATATATCAAAGCAATCACAGAACAGCAAGCAGAATGAAGAAATGAAGAAACATGTCCAAAATACAAGATCAGAAGTAACCTGCAGAAATGGAAGTAAAAGAAACAGAGTATCCAAACTTCCANTTAAGAACTGGCTTGGGACGCCAGAGGGCCCCGGTTCGGATCCCACATATGAGGGCCAGTGACACTGCCCTCCACAGCTAAGATGCTGAACAACACCTCAAGCTGGAGCTGGGCTGCTGTGAGTCGCCGATGACGGTGTAGGCTGCAGCCCTTGTGGCAGTGGATTGCCATGGGCTACCGTATGTAGCCAGCAGCCAGCGTGAGCGGCCAGCAGCCTCAGTGAGCGGCGGTCCAGAAGCCAGCGACTGATCTGCCTCACCCGGAAAGTGTGCAATGATGGTGCCAACTTGGGCCATTGAAGCAACATCCTTCACAACTAGACTGAAGACCAAAATGACAGCAACTTGTCTGTTCCCCTTCCACTAATTCCCCAGCACTGTTCCCGTCCCCCCAAATCCCCAATAAAAATCTTTTAAAAAAATTGGAAAAGAGGGGTAAAATTGTCATTATATGCTGATGACAGGATACTATATATAGAGAACCCAAAGACTCCACCAAAAAACTATTAGAACTGATCAATGAATTTAGTAAAGTAGCAGGATACAAATTTAATATTAAGAAATTAGTTGCATTTGTATACACCAAAAATAAACTATCAAAAGAAGAAATCAACACTTCGAGGGGCAAAATATAACTATTGCACTGTGTTGTACAGTTGAAACTAATTCTAAAAAATGTGTATTTCATAATAAAAAATAATTTAACAAGAAAAATCAAGAAATCTGTGGCATCTGTTGTCACTTCTCTTTCATTTCTGATTTTATTAATTTGGGTCATCTCTCTCTTTTTCTTGGTGAATCTGGCTAAGGGTTGGTTGACTTTGTTTATCTTTTTAAAAAACCAGCTCTTGGTTTCATTGATTTTTTTGTATTATTTTTGGTCTGTAATTGATTTTTTTCTGCTCTGGTCTTTATTATTTCCTTCCTTGTACTCCCTTTGGGGTTGTTTTGCTGTTCTTTCTCCAGTTCCCTTAGGTGCAATGATACACTGTTGATATGAGATTGTTCTTGTTTCTTTTTCTTTTTTTTTAAGGAATTTTATTAGGGAATTGGGAGATGGGAACAGCGCTGGGGAATTGGGGGAAGGGGAACAGACAAGTTGCTGTCNAGAATGAAGAAATGAAGAAACATGTCCAAAATACAAGATCAGAAGTAACCTGCAGAAATGGAAGTAAAAGAAACAGAGTATCCAAACTTCCAGACACAGAGTTTAGAACTAATGATAAGAATGTTTCAGGAAGTTACTGAGGACATAAAGAAGGATTAAGAAATCATAAAAAACACCCAGCTGGAACTAAAGAATACAATAACTTAAATGAAAAACACACTCGAAGGAACCACCAGTAGATTAGATGAAGCAGAGAATCGGATCAGCAATTTGGAAGACAAAAATAGCAGAAATCACCCAGTCAAAACAACAAAAAGAAAAACAGAAGAAAAACAATGAAAATAGTTTAAGAGACCTCTGAGACAACATCAAGCTAGACAACATCAACATCATAGGAATACTAGAATGAGAAGAGAAAGAGCAAGGGATCGAGAACATATTTGAAGAAATAATGACTGAAAACTTCCCTACACAGGTAAGTGAAATCGACATACAAGCCCAGGAAGTGCAGAGAGTTCCAAACAAGCTGAACTCAAACAGGCCCACACCAAGACACATAGTAGTTAAAATGGCAAAGGTTAAAGACAAAGACAGGATCCTAACAGCAGCAAGAGAAAGACAGCAGGTTACATACAAAGGAACTCCTATAAGACAAACAGCTGACTTTTCTACAGAAACTCTGCAGGCCAGAAGGGAGTGGCAGAAAATATTCAAAGTGACGCAAAATAAAGGCCTACAACCAAGATTGCTCTACCCAGCACGACTATCACTTAAAATTGAAGGAGAGATACAGAACTTCTCAGAAAAGAATAAACTTAAGGAATTCATTACCTACAAGCCAGCATTGCCGGAAATGCTATAAGGGCTTTTTTAAACAGAAGAAAGGGGAAAACAAGCTAACCAAGGAAGACCAGAAATACGAATAACAAAATGGCCATAAATATGTACCTATCAATACTCACTTTAAATGTGAATGGACTCAAAGCTCGAATCAAAAGACATAGAGTGGCTGAGTGGATAAGAAAACAGGACCCATGCACATACTGTTTACAGGAAACTCATCTCAGATCAAAAGTCACACACAGACTGAAAGTAAAGGGATGGAATAAGATATTTCACGTAAGTGAAATTAAGAAAAAATCTGGAGTAGCAATACTTATTTTGGACAAAATAGACTTTACAATGAAGGCTACAATAAAAGACTAAGAAGGGCACTGTATAATAATAAAGGGATCGATCCAACAAGAGGACATAACTCTCGTAAACATCTAGGCACCCGACATAGGAGCTCCTTAATGTATAAAACAGTTTATGACCGACATAAAGTCAGAGATCAACAGTAGCATTATTATAGTAGGTGACTTCAACACCCCATTGTCACCAATGGTCAAATCCTCTAGACAGAAAATCAACACAGAAACAGTGGCCATAAACGACATTTTAGACCATTTGGCTTTAATTGTTGTTTTTAGACGATTTCACTCCAAAGCAAGAGGATATACATTCTTCTCAAGTGCACATGGAACATTTTCCAAGATACCAAGTGTTAGGCCACAAAACAAGTGTCAATAAATTTAAGAAGGTTGAAATCATATCAAGCAGCTTCTCTGACCATAATGTTATGAAACTAGAAATCAATTATAAAAAGAAATCCGGATAGCACAT
>NW_017733433.1:54746-57829 GCF_001890085.2 Hipposideros armiger
TTTCTTTTAAATCCAACCACCTGGCTTGGTCTTGGTTCAGGTTGCTTTCTCAAACTTGACTGTTGGACCATGAGGACCATGTGATCTTGGGGAGGCTTGGCAGTGGCTGCCTGTTGCTTCCTGAGCTTGCCTCTGGAGAGGTTGCGATGGGGTGATGTGCACATAAGCTATATCGTTGACTACCTCATCCCATGGGGTTTGCCCCCTGTGTTATTTTTGATTCCCAATATTTCATATTCCAATTTCAATGTGTTTATGTTTTTTGAAACTATTCAAAAACATATAAAACTGGTATGGAAAACACAGTCTATCTAAAAGCTGTCAGCTGACAAATAATATTGACTAGGTAAGTCATCATCAAAACGGTTTTATTTGGGAAAAGGGAAAGAACGAGGAAAAGACGGCTGCCCCCAAGCACCTGCATGTTGAGACCCAGTGAGTCATGTAGTCTAAAATGGTGAATATATATGTATATATATCAGGGAGACAGGAACCATAGAGTTTTTGAAAAGGAAGCTAAAACAATAGAATTCAAGTAGGTGGGCTGATAAACTTCTGTGAACTCAATTCCTCCCTTAGACCTCCCAGCCTGATCAGTTTCCTTAGATCTCCAGTTCATCTTTATCAATGAAAAAGGAAGAATGAATACAGAACTGTATGATGGGTTGAAATTCTTAGAGAAAGGTGATAGCCTTTTTTGTGTCTGTGAGAGAGGCTTGGCTTCACTGTTCTTCACCCAGGAGACAGGGAAGAAGCTCACCATGAGAAGCAGTTACATCTGAGGATAACTGTGCTAAGCATTGGGGGGCCCATAGCCTTGAGGTACATGAGGACTTTGTCTCTTTTCTTGGACTGTTGCAGAATGTAGATTTGAGGTAACTGATCCTAAAGTGCTTGCTTCATCACTCCTGAATTAAGATATTTTTTCCATCATAAACCATACGTGCAGGTCTGAACACACCGAAGTCTCCCTGTATGTGGCATCCTGTCCAAAGCCTTGGCTTGCTGCTCATCGACAGATGGTCTATTTTGGGGTAATTTGGAAGAAGGAAGCCTGCCCCGTCCTGAGTCACAAAAGTGAAGCCACTCGAGCTGAAGCCAGCTGGAAGGGGGGGGGGAACACATTAATCGATAAACATTCTCGCTTTGATTTTTCTGAAGGGAAATATGCCTGTTTTCTTCACAATTTGGGGATTTTTTTCTTGTAGGATTTGGCTCCAAATGAAAATGTGATCCAAGGAAAAGGTTGAGGAAAGGAGAANCTGCCAGTCCCTGAAACATTCTTATCATCAGTCTTCTAAACTCTGTCTCTGAAAGGTTGGATAACTCTGTTTCATTTAGTTCAATTTCTTGATTTTCTTCTGATCTTTTACTTGGGACATGTTTCTTTGTTTCTTCATTATGGCTGTCACTCTGATTGCTTTGATGCATTAGATCACCGAGAAAGAAAAAGAAGGAAAGAAAAAGAAAAAAGAGAAAAAGAGGGAAAAAAAGGAAAAAGAAAAAAGGGGGGCTCTCTGCCCGTTTTAATCTGCAGACCACTTGCTCAGCAATAGAGAGATTCTAGGCGACTCAGTACCAGCTGTTGGGGGGAAGGGCTCAGTGCGTCATGTGCCAACCTCCCTCTAGACTTGAAGTAAGCTTCCCACAACTAGTTGCTCTGCGCTCTGGAACCATGGTCACCACCAAAAATTCACAGAGGTTGTTGCGGGCTGTCTGCTGCTGGAAAAAACCCTCTGTGGCCTGTGGAGATAGGGGCCAGGGACCAGGAGCTCAGGGTCCCCCTGGTAACACAGCTCTAGGTGGGTGGGGCAGGCCCCCAAGGTACCACAGGATGTGGTCAGTGGCCCCCACCACGTCAGAGAGCAGCATGCACTCCTCCATCGGCAGTTAGCCCACACAAACTTGCCTGGAAAGCCCCGGCCGAATCACCCAGGCGCACAGCTCTTGGACCTACACTCCCAGGACAACTCCCAGCCTCAGCCTGTCCCAATCAGGTTCTCGAAGATCAGGCTGAGTAGCCTGACAGCCAATCACCACCCAGGCATCTGTGCATGTGCAGTGCGGAAATCGGGGACCAAAGGTGAGTCACGCACTCCCAAGTCTCAATAAGCAGTCTGGTGCAGTCGGAGCGAACCTGCCAGGCGTTTCCCTGGCTACGTAGCAAAGGCATTGTGGAGGGTGGGGATCCAAGGCTGCATGCGCTCACATGCACACACTCACTCCTGAGCCAATTCCAGCAGACCAATGCAGTCACAGACCTGAGCCTCTGTGGGAGGGCCCAGCCTTGAGAAAATGGTGCCCTCCTGTGCAGTACTCATGTGCAAGCTCCACACCAGGGGAACAATGGTCCTAAAAACCTCCAGCTCCTGCACCAAAAGCACTCAGATGAGTCCTTCCAGGAGGCTCCTGGGCCCTGCTCACAAAGCTACTCCCTCCACCTGGAACCGGGTGAGTGCTCACCAGCAAGCGAGTCAGTTTGCCAGCTCCACTGGTTCTCCAGCTGCTCTCAGCCCCACCGAGCTGAGCAAAGAGAGTCCTCACTATTTTCTACTTCCAGCCATCGTAGAACTCGTCTTCCTGGCAAAGTAACTCTGGGCTGGTGACTGCGGTGTGGGGCAGGAGGGTCTCTCCCCCAACCGGAGAAGCCTCCCACCATTGAGGTGTCCCTCACAGGGTTCATCTTCACTCGTCTCCGCCCTTCCTACCAGACTCGACGTGGCCTACTCTTTAAGTACTTCGTTTAGAGGTTCTGTTCATCTAGTGTCCAGGGAACTTTCGAGGTTGAATATCTTATAAATAATTTGTAACTTTGGTGTGATGCTGGGAGGCAGTCGGCACAGCGTCTGTCTATTCTGCCATCTTACTGGAAGTCCTCCAAACCAATCTTAAGAAAGCAGAAAAAAGCTGCAGGCTACACATGGTAGCTCATGGCAACCCACTGCAGCAGGGGACTGCAGCGTACACCGTTGCTGGTGACTCATGGCAGCCCAGCTCTAGGTTGAGCTGTTGTTCAGTATCTTAGCTGTAGAGGGCAGTGTCACTGGCCCTCATGTGTGGGATCCAAACAGGAGCCCTCTGGC
>NW_017733434.1:0-2194 GCF_001890085.2 Hipposideros armiger
TTAAAACTTCAGAGTTTTCTGTTTTGATTAGTTAGAGATAACTGTAAAAGAGTGTTAATACAGTAGTTAAAATTACACAGAGATCTTAACTCTAGTAGATAATGGCATGAAAAAAAAATAGTAAGGTTGATTTTCTCTCCCAAAACCTCCCGTGGAAATTTGTTTTATTCTATTTAACATTGGGGCTTTGCCTATAAGCTTTCTCTATGGACTAGATTTATTTTTGCCTTTTCTTTCATGGGACAGATAGCTTTTCTTATCTATTTTCCATCACATGGATGAACTCCTTTGGCTTCAGTGATGAGTATAAAAAGCCTTAAATAACTTTGGCTACCTCCAGGAAAATGAGACTCTTCTTAGTGCTTAAATTAGAAAGCCAGGCTTTTTATATCTCAAGATCACCCATAAAACTTGATTTTTAAATTTTTTTTAGCTTCAAACTTTAAAATCAAAAAGTATAAACATCTGTTCTTACTATTCTACATAAAGGAAAACAATAAATTTACTTTTCAGTTTAAACTATTGAACCATTTTTTAAATGTTTATCTCCTGAAATTCCAATCTACTTCCTTGAAGAAAAAATATCCAATGATAATAATAAGTGAGATTTGTAATTAAATAAAGAATGCAATTTTTATTTTAGATGCCTACAAATTACCAAACTGCTATGAATGTTTTTATGAATACATTTATATTTTTAATAATCTATTTTATTTTAAATGAAAAACTTAATGTGCTAGGCCTTTCCGCCTGAATTTAAAGTTTTTCATTTACTAAAATAACATACTTTTTGTTTGGAAATTTATTTTGGAAGAGGTCACATCATGAACATTAAATTGTGCTCTTTTCTGAGATTTGATTTATTAAGGACCTCAACTAAAATTTAGGGATTAACAGAAAAAATTATTAGTTTTTTGTAGTTGTTTTTAAAGACAATATCTATGTAAGATGTAAGAGATCCCCAATTTAAAGTGAATATTTTCTCATACCAGAAAACAATAATATTAACGTTTACCTATCATTTTCCTTAGACAAACAAGACTGTAAAATGCCATTTTAGAAAATAAAAATGATATAATATCAAACTTACATAAAACTTNCAATATTTGAAGTTCTTTTGTGATAAGGTTAATGAATACAGGTTGTGTAAAAAAATGAGTTCATTAAATAAATGTACATCATATGCAGGACTAAAACATCAAATATATACATTTCTAGCATTTACATCTACCATTTTTAAAATAAGTAATGTCATCCATAAGAGACAAAGAAAGACACGCTAAAAGAGGTTAATACCAATTATAAATTACAGCTTATTATGCATTGTTCAAACTAATACAGATACAACACCATTTAAGGTTGGAAACTGTGGCTAAAATAATCTGCTCTGCATGGAACTGGGGTTTATTTAATCAATGTTGCTTCCACTAGAAACATGGATTAGTTTCTCTTTAAGACAGAGCTAAAAGTTTTGCAGCTAATTAATTTTAATAAGCATTCTTACTGATGGCTCTGAAGAAAGGTGGGAGGGAAGGTTGCTTGCTAAACTGTAATGAAGCACCAGGAAAGAAATTATTTTTCTAAGGTGGTTAATGAATAAATTAGCCACAGTGCCAGCTTGCCATTTGTATAGAATTTATTACTTTTTTTAAAGAACCATATCATGGCACAGCCAATTTTTCTCCTGACTACAAGCTGATTGATGGGGCAATATCTGGCTGTGAAATACTTCCTCTTCATCATTGTTTTGGCCATGTTGATATCAGAAAGAGAGCTTGAAGTTTTCTTGAGTTCATGCTCTCTTACATAATTACAAATGACAAGAATGTTAATTCTTTTTTACAAGCTGTCTAATCATATAAACTACAAAATGAATAACTTATATGTGACCAAATGTATATATAAGTTTTAAAGCTAATACTTATTATTATTCTTGAAATTTTGCACAGCTGTTCTGGAAAACTGATATCTCCATTGAGGCTGAGGTGAGTAGACATTGTAGTGTGTTACTGTTTTATGTGTATGGGACAAATCAAGTTTCTAGGCTAGACGAATTGATCATAATGTTTTATGTTTGTTTTTTTTATCATGCTAGTGACTTATTCATTGAAAAATGGGTATGTAATCCTCTTGGAATCTCGAAAATATTCTGCATCATTTCATTATAGATAGTTACATGTATAATGTGATAGAT
>NW_017733434.1:5139-6370 GCF_001890085.2 Hipposideros armiger
TATATATATATATATTTATTCCATAATTATATTTTATACATACTCCATAATTATATGCATTGTTAGAGTTCTCTTTTACTCCATAACAGATAAGCCATTTGAAAACATTTTTGAATGTAAAAAGTAAGCACATATATACACACCATTATATATATATTTACAAACAAAAGATATGCAATCACACCCACAGAAATATACATCTTGAAAATGTATTATTATATACTAATTCCAGTTTCCATTTTAATTTGTACAGTAAAATCGAATATGCTTGCTTTAATAGATTACTATCAACAGAGCTACATTTCCCCCATAATTTGCCTTAGATGTAATACATTTTAAGTTACATAGAGATGTACTATCCTTCTTGACAACAGTAATCTCTAATGATGTGGGAAGTCTATATTAAAACTGGACAGTGATGATAAAGATGTGATGATCACTCTTAGGTCTGTGCCCATTACTGCAAACTAGACTAAGATTGATAATCTCACCAGTACCTCAAACTAACTCAATGACTGAATCAATACTCATAAGCATCACCTCATAAGCATTTGTATCATCTTACAGGAATTAAAAAGTCTTTACTCCTAGGTGTAGGGAATCATTTGTATAGTTCTGATATCTGCCTGCATCCCCACAACCCTGTTCATCCTCAAGAGTCTGAAGTGCTATAAAGGGTTAGGTTGGTTCAGTGGTATTTTATTGGATTATAGTTCCGAAGGTGGGTTTTTCTTGATTCTTGGTGTTCTTTCTTGGACACGCTTTATTTTTTAAAGTAAAATACTCCAAACTCAGGATCACATTTGCTTTCTTTGCTCACAGATTTTTATTTTATTTTATTTATTCTTCCAGGAAGTTACTTCCCTACACTGAAAGATGCAAAGTTAGAGGAAATGCAGAAGCCACCACAAAAATATCTAGGGAGAAAATTAATTTCAAAATGTTAAGTACCAAGGTTATCAAATGAAAGGTGAAAAATGGTCTGTAAAAATTTTAATGTAGGTAAATTATCTATGATCATAAATATCAGTACATAAGAGTAAGATGAAAATATAAGACACACTTGGTGATACAAGGATAGAAAGGGTAGAAACAAAAGGATAGAAATTCAGACTGGCTTCATAATTTGTGCATCACAGTGCAAAATGAAAATGAAGGGACACTTTTTCATAAAATATTAAGAAGTTATAAATTGCATACTCGTGAACCTGGCCCTAGTAAAAAGCTATAC
>NW_017733434.1:8840-18163 GCF_001890085.2 Hipposideros armiger
AGAGGGTTGAAGAGGTGGTGGGCATGGATCAGTTCCTTTTTTTTGCCAAGTTAAAAATTATTCCTGTGTTAACTTTTTTCATTAATTGACGATTAGTTTTTCTAAATACAAAAACTAAGGACATACAGGTTAAACAAACAAATTAAGAGTCAGTCAGCGTTTTAGTATATGGTTAAAGGATGTATGAAAATTGTGAGTTAATTAAATAAATTATGGTAATTTTAATCTGCATTCAATTAACATGACTTTTCAAAGTAGGATAAATCAAGGAGCATTTTCACAAAATTCAAGTCACCTAGAGAGCATTAATATAGGCCATCTGCTTAACTATCTTTTTTTCTTTTTTATTAATGATATGTATAGTCTTTAAAATCTAGAAGAACAGGACTTTGCATATTATTGAAAGAGTAAAAGTAAGCTATGTATATGATTTTTAAAGAAATTTAAAGAGTATAGTGTAAAACAGATTAGGAAAATGTCCATTGCAAATTCTACCCATCAACACTATCTACCTTGCCAAAGATAATCAATTTAAGTTCCTTGAACATGCTTCTAAGAAAAATGTTTATTCTCACACTCAATTATTGTATATTTAATTGTCTAGAGAGTCTGCATCATTATTGCTTTTTATACTGTTAAATATAGTGTGTATTTAAAAATATTGTGTATATTAAAAATACTGTGTATTTTCTTTCTCCTTAAAAAGCAATATTTATTCATCAAAGAGAAAGTAGAAAATACACATTAAGTAGAATATTTAAATAACCCATCATGGTATTCATATTAAGTGAAATCAGTTTAGTATAGTATATTAGTCTCATGAATATTCTTTTTTCTTATTATAATTTTATTTCATTTATCTAACCACCAGTAAAATAATTGATCAATCAATATTTATCAATATACTCTTACCTATTTGCCTAATACATTTACTTATTTTATTTTTAATATTGATATGTATACATATATATTTAATTTGCACTTAATAACATATCCCTTCAGAATGGAATAGTATTTTTAAAGATTTTTATAAAAATATGGCTGATACACAATATTATATGAGTTTCAGATGTACAACATAGTTATTCAACATTTACAGAAGTGATCATGATGTCTAGTGTGTGATAGTTTAGTGACTTTGTATTTCTTCTCTAAAAAAATCTTAATTCATTTTTTACTAAGTAAAGATAAATTGTGCAAAATTATGCAATTGTACACGAGCCTTGTACATTTCTCATCATTTCCTTATACTTAATACTTAAATATAGTTAAAATATTGATTTTGAATTCTTTTTTTCAAATTTTCTTTCAGAAAAGGGAATTGACAATGCATGATAGGAATAATTTGGAATATATGAAGATGCCATTATAAAAAAAAATTTTGACTCACACTAAAGGCTGTTGATATGGTTCCATTGTATGACTTATTATCACTGGATGATTTTCTAACTTTACTAATTATAACACTTGCAATACCTCATTTACTACTTTGAAGACTAGAGAGGCCAAATATGTTCATATTTATCTGTAATAAATTTCTTATACGTGTTTGCCCATTGATTCCTGCTAAAAAATTTCATTAATTTTTTTCTTTGAATTTGCAAGCACTAGTAATAATTGTTGTGCAACTATGTTACCATTTTTCTGTAGCTTTAGTTTTTATTGTCTTTTTTATGTACAATATATTTTCTTTTATACTAGTAAAATCTGCTAATCACTTACTTCATGTTTTTCTTTTCTATTTGCAAAGCACTTGGTTTTCCTAAGATCAGATGAACATCAATCGATGTTTCTTTCTGTTTATGATTTTATTTTTATACACTTTTGGGTTTAATATAGTTGAATTTAATTTTTCCAAAAATTTACTTTAGTACACCACCAGTATTTGGAATCTTTCTTTTATCAAAAGCTAAAATTTTTATATATGTTGTTCCTTTAGCTTTTTATTCTATTCGTTTATCCATCCCTGTTGTTCAAGGAGCACATTGTTTTGATTATTGCTATTTTGATTATTGTTATTAATCTGATGGGCCAAAGGGAAAGCCCTTGCAATTTTTAATCTTTTTCATTAATTTAGTTACTATTTCCCTAATTTCTTTGTTTTTTTAATTATAAGGGATTAAATCTATAAATTCATATGAGGACAATTGGAAAATGTTAAGTCTCACTGAGGAAGCTTATAGTTTTGTCATTTATTCTTGTCTTTTATAATATTATCATAATTTATAGACCATTTATATGTACAAGATATGTGCAAAGCAGTTTACAAATAGTGTCCATTCCTTCAGTAAATATTTATTTAGAGTTTATTGTGAACATGACACTCATGTGGAAGCGTAGTGATATATGGGTAACAAGATAGTTAAGCTTTCTACTT
The DNA here is from genome assembly GCF_001890085.2 of Hipposideros armiger. Lineage (NCBI taxonomy): Eukaryota > Metazoa > Chordata > Mammalia > Chiroptera > Hipposideridae > Hipposideros > Hipposideros armiger. The sequence goes on from NW_017733434.1 coordinate 11,218, forward strand.
TTGTGAAGTTGATATTTAATTGAACAGACTATATTGCGGATAATCAAATGGGGAAAAAATGATACAAAAATTATATAAATAAGATAATTCCAGAGGCAGACAAACCTAGAAGAATGAGGAGGAGGAAGAGGAAAAGGAGGAAGAAATAGAAGGCTCTGGGCAACAGTATAGGAAAGTAAAAGTGAATTATGTTTGCTTGTGTGTGTGTGTGTGTGCGTGTGTGTGTGTGTGTGTGTGTATATATATACATACAAACTTTATATATATGTATATATATATATATGTATATTTAGTTGTTAGATGAATTCTTTCAAAAAGATAATTAGAGGTGCTTCTTGATGATAGCTGAGAGCTGCATTTTTGAGGATCCTAGCAAGAGCAACCAACTTTGGATAACTTCATCAGAAAAAGGAATGTGTTTAGATAGCTAAGTGACTTAATAAGAATTCTAAAGAAACGATCTTGGAGGATAATAAAATGAAAGGGACCAGAAAGCAGGAAATATTGCTCAAGTCACACCCACATGACTGCCTATTGATAATAGGACTGCTGGTGGCGTGGCTGCTGGATACTTGATTCTATCTGTACACCCATGGCATTGCACCAAATAATATCTAATTATTCCCGCATCTTTGTGTAACTCCTTTAGACTCAAAGTCTTCGGTGAAAGCATCTGATTATCACACTCTAAGTTCAGGCCCATACCCTGGCTATCATGAATAAGAAGGAATATTTGTCATTTCCCACTCTCTTCTACTGTATGCTTTAACGTCCAGTCATCAATCAAAATTTTTACATTATGAGATTTTGCCAAATTGAAAGTTCAGATATTGGTAGCTAAAAATAAATCAATAAATAAAAAGATAAATTCCCATTATTTGTTGACACTTGAGCTCTAAATTGAACATAGAAAAAGACTATAATGCAGAGATTACAAACAAGTAGAGGATATAAATGTGAAGGCTGTGAGGCAGAAATAAGATTGAAACATTGAAAAAAACAAAATGGAAACCAGAGTTTCTGGAGCAACATATGATACATGCTATTTTTGAGATGTCTTTAATCATACTACAGGAAATCTTTCTGTATCTAGCATTAAAAGAGTATTTTAAATAAGACATCTAAGTGCTTAGATTAGCTTAAAGGATTATATTAAAAGCTTTTTATTTTGTATTGATTGTCATTATTTATTTGTTTTCACCTTTTACTCAACAAAGGTAATAATATCCATTATAATTTCTTGATTTAAATTGTTGTAATACACTTCAATTTGGTTCCTATTATTTTATTCATAGGTTAGAAATTTATATTCAAAAGAGAGACTGAACTTTAATATGTTAATGTGGTATCACTTTTTTAAGAATAGTCTGAATGATTCTACATTTATGAAGTATTTTGAAATGATTTTCTTTTTTATGACCTAGAACAAATCACATAGAATAGGACTATATATATAATTTTAATTTGAGAACACTGTCTCATAAAGCTATCTGTGTGCAGCCTCCATATTTTAATTCACATATCTCATTGACTACTGACTATGAATGATTGACAGGTATGAGCTCTGGTGGCACCTTCCTTCATCCCCCCAGGCAGAGCTTAAGGGAGCCTGAAATGCCTGTAGGAGTCACAGGATAAGTGTGGGTACCTCCAAACTGTCTCTACTCTTACTAATACTATTATTGCTATAGTGTCAGGATTTGAGTTTTCAGAAATGGCCATATGTCTTGCTTGACCTGGATCTATTGACTTACTTAACTGAGGTCCTTGAGAGGGTTACTGCCAGCTAAATGAACACTCTGACAAGAGATTCCAAAGTAATTAGACTTCTGATTCATCGCCTGCTTCATTGACTTATGCACTAATCCAACAATAATTTATGAAAATTTTTCCTGCTACATGAATATAAGCCATGGAGTCTGACTGTCTCAGACTGATCCCTGACCTGAAAGCTTATAAGTTCTGTGCCCTTGGGAAAATCACTTAACTTTACTAGGTCTCAGTTTCTGCACCACAAAATGAGATTATGATTTCATAAAACTCAGAATTTTATTTTATTTTATTTTTAAACTAACATATGACAAATGCTTTGGTGTATAGTTCTAGAAATTTTAATACATATATAACCACTATGAAAATCAGTATATAGGTCAGTCCCATAATCCCAAAACCCTCCATGTTATCCCTTTCTATTCATACCTCCTCCCTACAACTAACTCCTGACAACCACTGATATTTTTTTCTAACCCTATATTTTTGAGGACATCATGCAAATATAATTATACAAAATATAAACTTTTGAGACTGGCATTTTTATTAGCATATAGTCTTAGAGTTTCACACAAGTTGTGTGCCTTAATAGATCATGCTTTTTTTATAGATGAATAGATTTTCATATTTTAAAAATATACCAGAATTATTATTTTTACCTATTAGATCATTGAAGGACATTTTTTGTTATTTTCAGTAGAACTCCTATAAATGTTCTTGCACAGATTTTTAAGTGAACTGCTTTTGTTTTTATTTTTCCAAGGTGAGATGGATGGATCATATAGTATGTGTATGTTTATTAGAACTGCTATCTGCCTTCCAGAGAGGCTGTGCCATTTTGCAAAGTATGAGGAAGTTGCTTTCCACTCTTGTTGTCACTTGCTATTGTGTATATTTATATATATTTGCCATTCTAATAGGTATAGTAATATCTCATCATGATTTAATTTGTATTGACCTAACGACTAATGATGTTAAACATCTTTTTATGCACTTATTCATTATCCATATATTGCCTTTGGTGAAGTGTTTTTTCAAGCCTATTGGTCATTTTTAGTTGAGTTGTTTGATTTTTTTATTGCTGAGATTTTTTTTTGTTTTTTTAATAAATAAACTTTATTTTTTAGAGGAGTTTTAGATTCATAGAAAAATTGAGTGGAAAGTGCAGAGAGTTCCCATATACACATGTCCTCTCACACACAACCACACACACACACAACCTCTCCCACTATCAACATCCCCCTCCCCAGTGGTTCATGTGTTACAACTATTGAACCTACATAGACGCAGCATTATTAGTTATAGTCTATAGTTTACCTAATTTGTTGAGACAGTTGGATATACCCAAATGAGTATATCTGAAATTTTTATACATAAAAATGATGCCATTTATACACAAAGCTGCTCAAATAGTTATTTTTAAGTGCTAAATAGTCAAAATATCAACTTTCTGTTTTTTGTGGATTTCTGATACATTTTGAAAAAAAAACTTGAAGTCAATTAACGCAGTGAAAGAGTTAAGATTTGTTTTTTGTGTTGTACATTATATGGGTTTTGACAAGTGTATAATGATGTTTGTCTACCACTGTGGTATTATACAGAGTGTTTTCCCTGCCAAAAATCCTCTGTGTTTTGCCTAGTCATGCCTTCCTCTCCACTAACCTCTGACAATCACTAATTTTTTTACTGACTCCATAGTTCTGCCTTTTCCATAATATTATGTAGTTGGAATCATACAGTATATAGCCTTTCTTTCACTTAATATGGATTTAAATTTTCCCCATGTCTTTTCATGGCTTGATAGCTCTTTTCAGTGCTGAATAATATGCATTCTACTGTCTGAATGAACCAGTTTATTTATCCTTTCACCTACTGAAAGATAACTCGATTGCTTCCAAGTTATGGAAATTATGTTTAAAGAGGCTATAGACACCCATGTGTAGGTTTTTGTATGGACATCAGTTTTTAATTCATTTGGGTAAATACCAAGAAGCATGATTACTGGATTTTATATAAGAGTATGTTCAGTTTTATAAAAAAACTGACAAACTCTCTTCCAAAGTGGCTGTACCGTTTGATATTCCCACAGATGATGAATGAAAGTTCTTGTGGCTCCACATCCTCTCAGGCATTTGGTGTCCTCAGTGTTTTGCATTTTGTTCATTCCAATAGATGTGTAGTGGTATCTCACTGTTGTTTTGATTTGCAATTTCCTAATGGCATATGATGTTGAACACAATTCTTATATGCTTATTGTCATCTGTAAAGCTTTTTTGGTTTGGTGTCTATTCAGATCTTTTGCTCATTTTTTAATTGAGTTGTTATTTTTCTTATTGTTGAGTTTTAAGAGTTCTTTGTATATTTTGGTTAACAGACTTCTATCAGGTGTGCCTTTAGCAAATGTTTTTTTTTTTTTGCCATTCTATGGTTTGTCTTCTCATTCTCTTGATATTGTCTTTTACAGAGTAGAACTTTTTAGTCGTAATGAAATATAGCTTTTTAATTATTTCTTTCATGAATTGTGCCTTTGGTGTTTTATCTAAAAAGTTATTGCCATACCCAAGGTCATCTAGGTTTCTTCCTAAGTTATCTTCTAAGAACTTTAGAAATTTTAATTTTACATTTAGGTCAGTAATCCATTCTGAGTTAATTCTTGTGAAGACATAGGTCTATGTCTAGATTGTTTTATTTTTGAATGTGGATATCTAGTTGTTCCAGCACCTTTGTTAAAAAGACTATCTTTTCTGTAAGGTATCACTTTTGCTCCTTTGTCAAGTGTCAGTTAACTATATTTTTGTGGGCTCTTTTTTCTCTGTTTCACTGATTGATTTCTCTAGTTTTTCACCATTACCACTCTGTCTTGATTACGGTTGTTTTACAGTAGGTTTTGAAGTCAGATACTGGGTCATTTCTGATTATTCAATTTACAAATATTTTCTCTCAGTCTATAGCTTGTCTTTTCATTCTTTTTATATAGCCTTTCTCAGAGTTAAATTTTTAATTTTAATAAAATTGAATTTATCAGTATTTTCTTTTATGGATCATGCTTATAGTGTCATGTGTAGATTTTTCTCCTATATTTTCTACTAACATTTAAAGTTTTACATTTTACATTTAGATATGTTAATCATTTTAGACTTAATTTTTACAGGTTGTGAGGGTTAGGTTGAGGCTCATGATTTGCATATTAATTTCAGTCATCCCCAAATTATTTGTTGTAAACACTATAATTTTCTTATTAAATAATTTTGGCACTTTTGTCAAAATATAAATTTGCCATATTTGTACAAGTTTATTTTTGTACTCTTTATTCTGTTCGATTCAGCTTTGTATCTATCCTTTTACAAATACCTCACTGTCTTAATAAAGCAGTTTTATAAAATCAAATGGTGATAATCTGCCCACTTTGTTCTTTTGCTCTTTTTGCAAAAAAAATTTAGATGTGCTAGATCCTTTGTTTTTCTATATAAATTTTAGAATGAGCCTGCCCATATCAAAAAAAAAAAAGAAGAAAAGTCTGGAGTGGCTTAATTTAAATTACATCAAATTTATACATCAATATGAGGTGATTAAAATTTTTACTATGTTGAATCTTCCAATTCATGAACACAGTTCACCTCTTAATTTCTTTCACTATTGAAAAAAAAATCCCTTTTCAATAGTTTTTGTGTTTTACTAAATACAGGTTATATATTTGCTCTGTTAGACTTACAACTAAACATGTTATTTCTGGAGTTCCTGAAAACGATAGTATTTGTTAGTTTCCGTTTCCAATTGTTCATTAATAATATATAGAAATGCAACTGATATTTAATATTGAACTTATGTCCTGGAACCTTGCTAAATTCACTTAATAGTTCTAGGAGGACTTAATTATTATTATTATTATTATTATTATTATTATTACTGCTAGTATTATTACTTGAAATTTTCTATGTAGACATCAAGACATCTGTGTATAGAAATATTTTTATTTTTTCTAATTTTTTGCCTTTCATTTCTTTTTCTTGCCTCTTTGCATGAGCTCAGAATGCTCATAGGATGTTGAATGGGAGTATTGAAATTGAATATCCTTTCATTGTTTCCAATTTTCTAAGGAAAAATATAATGTTATGTATGATGTTAGTTGAAGGTTGTTTAGTAGATGCCCTTTATTAAATTCAGGCAGGAAGTCTCCTTTTATTCCAAGTCTAATGAGTTTACTAGTTTTTATCATAAATAGAGGTTGAATTTTGTCAAAAGTTTTTTCTCCATCAACTGATAAGTCCACGTAATATTTTTCTTTAGTAGTTTAGTACGTTTACTCTGCTAATATAATGAATTATATTGATTGAGTTTTTGCATATTAAATCAGCTTGGCAGTTCTGGGCTAAACCCTACTAAGCCGTGATGTGTTGTTTTTAAAATATGTTACTGGATTCAATTTTCTAATATTTTGTAAACTTTTCACGTATGTACTTTTTTTTGTTTAGTTTGTAGTTATTTTTTCTTATACTGTCTTTTCTAGTTGTGATAGTAGAGTAATGTTGACCTCATAAAATAAGTTGCATAGTGTTGCCTCCTATTTTTTAGAAGAGATTGTATAGAATCGGTGCTACATTTTTAAAAATATGTTTGAATTTATCAGTTTACATTGGGCTTACAAATTTATTTTTTTTAGAAAGTTCTTTAGTATGAAGTCATATTACTTAATAGTGAGAAGACTACACTAGATTCTCTGTCCACACCAATGCCCACATCTGGATTTAGAGCATTGTAATCAATCTGTATTGATTCCAAGCCAGAGAATACAAAGGGGAAACTATGGTAAAGTAACCACAATTTCAGTTGTTACTCAAATTTTGGTCTTCTTGCCTTCTCTGGCTGCTACTATTTACTTTTCAGAATTCTTCAAAGAGCTGCTCCATTAATTCTGTCCAGGCTTCATAGCTGTATGTAATGGAGAGACTGGGTAGACTGTGCTTGCTCCATCTTCTTGAGCCTGGATAAAACTTATAGTACATTAAGGAATAATGTGTTAATATATGGAAATTTATTAAAATACTGCCTGAATAGTACTTAGGACTCAATAAATTGCAGTTACTGTCATCATTATTACTATTGTCCAGCACTGAGTTTTTGTGGTACCATAAATCTATATCTATATCTATATCTCTATATCTATATCTATATCTAT
>NW_017733434.1:18268-22394 GCF_001890085.2 Hipposideros armiger
ATTTTAAGAAAGGAAAAAAAACTGTATTTATTGTAATAATATATACCCATAACAAAAGATGAATACAAGTCACGTTTGACTTCTGCAATTACAGGAGGTGCTCAAAGTGGTTGCCATCAGTGTCCAGATACTTCTGACTATGGCAAACTACTGCTTGAGCAAGACAACCTCTCTTAAAATGTGTATATGTTTTTTTGGACTCCTGAGATATCTATATCATCTATATCTATATCTATATCTATCTATCTATCTATCTATCTATATATCTATATACATATTAAAAATGGCACAGATGATTGGTTATAATTTTTTTAAATGTTATAAAAGTAGACAGGCTCATTTATGGTGAATTTATTTTATGATTATACATATATTTATGTGGATTGTCAATTACTGGGAGTCACCACATATATTTTGGTTACTCATGGAGCTATACACTAAGTTTATTATCAGTATATATTGGAATTACAAGAAAAGTTATACAGCAATTGTATCTCATCAGACTTTTTACTGTTTTATTCAACAATTAAAATAATGGCTTTATTTTAATGTTGATTCTATGCCAGCTATTGTATCACTTTTACACTCAGGTTATCTTAGCACTTAAATTGTATCCTCTAATGCTCACCTTTTACCATTCTTTTGATCAAATGGCAAGATATGTTCTTGGAATGCAGCCAGTCTACCAATATTAATGCTTACTGCCTCTCAAAGAGTGCTGAGCTGGACACGTGGGGAGAAAGGATAACAGTAGGGCTCTAAGGCAGCTGTTCCATGGTCACCTGAAAAGGACCCCAAGCAAGTTGAGCAGAAGAAATGTTAGCAGACATATGAGAGTCACTGTAGCTTAGGCCCTAAGTACTGGATGGAAACAACAGCAGGCAGTTGGCCTCATAGATATGAGTGAACGTACCCACAGTCTGTGTACATGCACCTTCTGGAAACCAAAATAGCTCTATACTAAGAAGTCAAAGAGAAGCTCCTTGTATATGCATTGCACAAGCTCATTCATATTTTCAGTATTGTAAACTACAATAGGAGGACAGAAGCTTCATGCAGAGTTAATCTAGTGTAGTGCTTATTTTATAGGATGGATTTTAAAATATAAGATTTCAAATCTGTTAAAGTCATAGTTCCTCAAGAAAACCATCTTTCTTTTGAATCAAGGCTTTTGGACATGCTCCCACAGTTGTTACAACATTAACTTTTACATAAAATTGGTTTTGAAACTCAAAACTCCCTTCCTCCAGGAAGACTTTTTGGGATGACCACCAGAGTCAGGTATTTTGCTTTCATAGATTCTTAAACTTTTTTTTTTATTTAAGATTTTATTGGGGAATTGGGGGAGGGGAACAGTGCTGGGGAATCGGGGGAAGGGGAATAGACAGGTTGCTGTTGTTTTGTGCTTCAATCTAGTTGTGGAGGATGTTGCTTCACTGGTCCATACTGGTACCATCATTGCGCTCTTCCCAGGTGAGGCAGATCAGTCACCATCTTCTGGACAGCTGCTCACAGTGGCTTCTGGCCGCTCATGCTGGCTGCCGGCCACACGGTAGCTTATGGCAACCCACTGCAGCAGGGGACTGCAGCCTATGCCGTCGCTGGTGACTCACAGCAGCCCAGTCCCCTGTAGAGGGCAGTGTCACTGGCCCTCATATGTGGGATCCGAACCGGGGCCCTCTGGCATCCCAAGCCAGTTCTTAACCAATATGCCACTCGGCCGGCCCGATTGTTAAACTTTTTAGTGGCACTTATGCCCTGTTGTTTTTGCTAAAAGTTGTATTACCAGTGCCAGGTACTTAGTAAATCCTAATTTAACAGTTAATAAATAGTATAGTTAGCCACAAATTATTATGGAGCACTTTCTGAGCATTACATACTCCATCACAAGGGTGAATGAATAAGGTTTGTGTTTTGGGCAAGTTTACAGCCTAATATGAAAAGATGTGCATGTATGAAAATAAATAAGCATGGCTGAGTTCTAGTTTTGCTATCATTTAAAAACATTAACTGTCCTTGATATAATTGCCAAGAATACAGTGGACAGTCTTTTGGATAGGGTAAATGAAAGGTTGACAAGAAAAGCATCACAGAAAAACTATCATTGAATTAAAACCTGAAGAGACATTTCCCATATGTACTGGAAATAAGCATGCTTTTCTGAATATATACTGGCCTAGCACAGCTATTATAAATCACCTCTTGCCATACACACATAATGGTGTCACAGATCAATTATGAAATCTTCAATACATGCTTTCAATACTATGGTAAGAAATGTCCCAAGTACCACTTTAATTTTACTCCTAATTTAACCATGGTATAATTATGGTATTTGCTTATTACAGGTAAAATTTTGTTACAATAAATTCTACAACTGAGAAAATTTCTATAAAATAAATCATTCCATTATCCAGTGAATATTATTTTGGCAATCTCTTTAATGCTTTTCAATCTTCTTTGTAGCATAATATGGATCTAAACTTCTAATCCTTCACAGAGAAAACAGAGTATCACAGTATGTTATTTATAATGATTATTTAGACAAATATCTTTGGTATTAACAGGGTATATTTTCTCTTAGACTTAAATTGCTGATCAGTCTCTTGTGACCTTTTTCACTATTTTAGATTTATAGTGTCTCAACCATAATCTCAAAGTTCTTTTACTCTAATTCCATTCTGTTGCATGATCATGAAATTTATTCAACTACTTTATAAAAGAAGCATTCTGCATAGCACCAACTGAGAATATTTTATTTCCTGCATCTGGGTGTCACAGATATAGAGTGACAGCACAATGATTGAAAAACAACATATCTTCAAATCAACTTAACTGTTATTTAACCTGTCCATGGAACTCAGACATTATTATGGATAAATAAAGGCACCAATGAGTCCCAAAATTTCACCTATTCTTTTATATCAATAATGGAAGAAGTAAATTGTTGAGGTGAAAAAGAAAAGTTTGATTTTTAGGAGCTGAGTATTCCAGAGGCTTTTCTCTTTTACCTCATTAAGTCTGAAAAAATTGCAACATCTTCAAGTAAAAGTGTGGGGAAGGCATATTTGTTATTGGCCTGATGGTGATCCACAGGTGCGGGGAATTGCAGACATTTAGATGAGCTCTAGTATCACACCTGCTCTGATAGTAAGTTGCCTTACAGAACAGTAAGAGAAAAATGAAAGCTCTGTCCACTATGTGGACTTGCTAAGCCCATGGGCTAAACTTCAGTTTTCCTTCTCTTCCTCCTGTTCCATTGGTCTGTATAAAGTCCTGGATGATTAAAAAACACATCTTCCATTATCTTTGAACTTAAAAGATGTATTTTGAAACAAGCCTATATCTCTTGAGGAATGTATTATAAAGCTATTATGTTAAAATTGCTTTTTTTTAAAATTGGAAAGCATGTTGGAAGATGACTAAGGTTCCTCCATCTCTTCTTTTAATTACTGATTGTGCCCCAATTGTTTCCTTATCAAACCATACGAATAATACAATGAAACTTTAATAGGACATGTGGGTACTTCAACATGTATTTCTTTTAAGCACTTACTATTTGAATTAATTTATTACCACATTGGGATTAACTTTATAATACACTATAAATTAAGTTAAGTATTAGAGAAGGAGCCAGAATAAGAGACTATTTCACACATTTCTCTGAAATGTCTAGAAATTCATGTAGCTAAGTGCCCGGTGTAATATGTTTATTGAGAATGGTTATAGTTACCTTAGTTTACCAGCTCTGATCACTTTTCAGACATTATCTCTTTAAACCCATTTGTTGACTCTGAAATCACCTTTCATTGGGTAAGATGTAAGCAAATTAAATTCAACTGAAAGAATAGCTTTGTATATAGATAATATTTTCCATGTATGTTCTATAAAAACCCTTTACATTTATTTGGCACAGTCCAGAGATTTACAATGTCTTCGTTGGAAATGGACACATTTTTTGAAGGCAAGATTTTGTAATGGGCTCCCAAATTTGAGCAAAAATATATTCACTGTAATGTTAACATGAAGTCCAATTGGTCTAGATATCGATTTAATAATATGCCTAGAGTATTTTTTTGACTTGGATTTTATGAGGAAAACATAGATAATTGAGATTGCTTAATAT
>NW_017733434.1:23339-25234 GCF_001890085.2 Hipposideros armiger
GATATAAATATATATATATATATAATATATATATATATATATATATATATATAGAGAGAGAGAGAGAGAGAGAGAGAGAGAGAGAGAGAGAGAGTAAAATTCAACAGAAGCTAGCTTGACTTTGGTCACCTGCCCATAAAAATTATATACATTTCCAATATTTCTTTTCATGTCCATTTAAGAATCTCCAAACACCGACAAAACCCCTGGTTGCACTTTGTAAGCTCTCTTTTTGATGATATTTTCCTCCTCATCTCTGTTTGAAGATCACTGATTGTTTTCATCATAATTATAGCCTACCTTCATTTACTTTCAACTAAGACTCTGATTCTCAAGCCTTAATATACCTATGAATCACATGGGCTTAATCGAAACAGATCCCCCGTGTCATATCCTTAGAAAGTCAGTATCAGTGTATTTCAGTTGGGGCTCAGGAATCTGATAATGATGCTCTTGGATTAGAATGCAGACCTCTTACGGAAAGGAAGAGGTTTTTTTCAATCTGTATATCCCTAGTGTGATGGCTTATATACCACAGACACAATAATTGCTCATTGAACTGAATTAAGAGGCTTAATCAGAAAAAAAATAGCTTTAGATAATTTGTTAATATTCCCTGTTGACAAACGTTGTCATCCCAATTAGAATATGTAAAACTTTTGAGGCTAGGAACTGGTGAAACTGTGAACTCAGGGACTATCCTCTCCCCCACTTTTCGTCTACATCTTTATTAATTCACCTGTCATCTAGTGCACCCCCATCTGAACCCTAGGCTCTGTGCTAGATGCTGTGATATCAAATTGCATAAGGTTAATTCTTCACTCTCAGGGAATGTACAAATTAGAGGAGAGGTATATTAATAGCCTGAAAATACTGAAGTGGTCTATAATAGAGAAATGAACAAATTACTTTAAAAGCATTGAGAAATGAAGCCCCAAGTACAGTTAAAGGCTCCTTCAATATTTAAATTTCAAGAATCAGTATACTATTATATTGTTGATATTAATACAAATCATTTTCTATGCCAATTCTTCAAAGGATTGGATAGAATTAGAAATTGTCAGTGGACTAACACTGTTTATCATTAAAAATGAAAGCAAAAAGAACATACACTCTATGCCACATGACAGCACCCTGGCCAGATTATCTGCTGAGCAAAAAAAAATTCTGGTGGATAGTCTCTTGTTTCTGTTTATTTCAATTTTATGATATCAGTTTCAAAAATTATATTTCACTTGGAACAGCTGAAGTTATGTTATTTACCATAACCAAGAACTCTGACTAAATTGATTTTTAGTTAGTGAGAATTAGAACCAAATCTTCTTTGATATTTTCCCTCAGTGTTGGGTTATTTCTTGCTAAAATGAAAAATCTCAAAGCAGCTTAGCAATGTTTTTAGACTGGAAAAATTTGAACATTGTTTTACTACACTGTGCTATAGTTTTAAAATAATTATGCATCACTAGGTCAAACATGCTGTGAATAGATAACAATATAAAGAGATATATATTGATAAGGTAACACTAAAGATATATGGAAATGTCACATTTGTCCATGCCAAATAATATATATTTAAAAAACTTGTATTATTGCCAGTTTTAAGGGTATTTTATTTTGATTGCCACATAGCGGTTTAGTCTATTTGCTGCAGTCAGTATCTATGTTTCTCATTGCTTGAAGATGAATTTTGGTGTGCCCATTCTGATCCAACTATTTAAATGGTAATATGTTCAGACAATTTTTCTGTAAAAAATATTGAATTTGACAAGGCTGGTTCAGTATGCAATAAAATAATTATCTACAATCTTAAAAATTCCACAAGTTATTAAATACTCAGGAGTCTATTCAGGAATATAGTTTATTTCCTTTAGGTAAGACATTGCAATTTTTTTTTT
>NW_017733434.1:27284-29043 GCF_001890085.2 Hipposideros armiger
TCTGGAACAAATGTCTACTCAGCAAAAAGCATACGGCAGGTGGATCTACACTGATGTACTGGTAATCTCTAAACAATACCATTACCAGGATGATACTAAATTTTAATGATACAATATAACTGCATTTGTCAGAGGTTAGTCTCCCAAGGAGCAGCACACATTTAGAATATTTATATATTGTTTTGATTTAGAGCATAAATATCAGAAAATGAAAAAAAGATGTATTTTTTAGGAGAGAATGATGTCATGATGTGGAATTAAGGGTGATTATTAATGAGTAGCAACAGGATGGCAAATGTTTCCTCCTTGCCCTATGGTGTTTTGTGCCACCTTTCATACACGTAGCTCTCTAAGCCACTTTCCAGACAGCAGAGCACATTAAATGCATTCATGATTTGTAATTTAAAACTACAGTTGTGCGAAATTGCAGTTTAAGCTTGTATGGATCCGTACCCATTGAGTTTGAATTAAGATTTACAAATATGTATTAGGTTTGATAGGACAGTCATTGAATGAAAAATACAATCTGTGGTATGAAATGCAGCAAAAATATGAATTTTTAAAATATGTATGAAATCTTTCTCAACAATATGCTGATTAGATCTTATGCAATGCACATAGCACATTTCAGTAATCAATCAGGGTGCATATTCTGAAAGCCATGATTCTAAGTTTCTTAATTTAAAAATAAATTGGAGGAACTTATTCTAAAAGTAATTATTTCAGAAAATCATCATGTCCTACAAAACTCATTCACAGTCAAGAGACTGACAAAATAAATCACCTTTTAAGTGGATATGGCTGAAAATCTAAATAAATTGTTGCCATGCTTCTGTCTTCAAGCAAAAGAAAGTTCTAGAATCATTCTAACATCCATATTTTTTTTAAAAGGGGGAGGGGCAAAGAGCAAGGTAAAGAGATTGAACAAAATCATACCATCATGTCCAACAATACCAGAATCATGGTATCTTATCATGAAAACACTAGTTATAAACTGGTACAAACCAGCAACATTGTTTCTCAACCAGTAATAGCTCTACATTACAATAGATGTTCACAGATATCATCTCCAGGGTATACCATTTAGGAGGTCTATTTTTACAATATCTCCAGATCATTTTAATGTGCAGTCATGGTTAAGAACCGCTGGTCTCCCACAAAATATTAACCAACATGATTTCCCAATCTAGGATAATTTCAATTCTGGTAATCATCTTTATATTAAGATGTGATCCAGACTCATGACTTTCATTCATTGAAATTACATTAGCACTTCTTAAAAAATACTTCCCTGATTTTACTTATTTTAATACCTGATAAGGTATACATCATATAGATGATGGGATATTTGAATTGCCTTTATCATGATAAATAATAGCTAATATGTAATATGGGTTTGCTATAACGCTGACACAAACTTAGGTGCTATATATACAATAATCTTAATCTTTTCATCAGTTCTAGAAGGTAGGTGTTATTATTACCTCCATTTTAAATATATGAAAACTGAAATAAAGCAGATTTTAAGATATACCTCAAAATGCATGACTAGAGAGAGCTGAAAGGAGAGATTTGACCCAAGCATTTTGTTCTCAACCAATATTCTGTACCTGTCATCATGCTTATTGCGGATCAGGTGAGTTAACCAAATTGTACCTACCAATCAATTTAATATTTATAGATAGCTGTTATCCCTTCTCAACATTTTCAATTAGCTTAAGAACTTTCACTTTTATCTATATATCTCTATCTATCTATC
>NW_017733434.1:40075-44350 GCF_001890085.2 Hipposideros armiger
GTTTCATTTATAAAAATTTTAAAGGATATTATTCACATAATGGTGATTATGTAAAAATACATTTATGGCTCTTGAATAATTTTTAAATTGTTGTGAGGGACAGGATTGGCTCTTCCAGGGTTCGGCAAATTTTTGAGATGGAACGTACCCAAAGAGCCACATGTGGCTCATGAGCTGCAGTTTGCCGACCTCTGGGTGAGCCCTCTATCTTTTATTGTGGTGCTGTCCAGTATAGGAATCACTAGCTGAGTGGTGATTTGAATGTAAATAAATTCAAATTAAGCATTTAATTTAAAAATTAAGTTAAAAGTTAATTCCCTCATTTGCAATAGCCACATTTGAAGTTTTCAAATGTCAGTGTTTTACTGGACTGGTGCCAAGAGCCTTTAGAGGGACCTGAGATCAGCGACCTTCATTTGTCCTTCTAATGAGCAAAAGAAGTTTCCTTGAACGTGGCCTGATTCTCCATTCTATCTGTTCTCCTCTCCTTTAAAGAGTGTACCTAAGTTAAAGTGACACAGAACACAAACTAAATTCTTTCTGTTGCCTAAAGTCAAAGCTGGGTCAAAAAATGACAAGGTGAGGCAAAAAGGAATGTGCATGCTATGAGGCAGTGGAGCTAGTGTTATACTAACTATACTAGTTAGTGTAATTCATTTATTTATATTATTTTCTGCCTAAGTTACTGGAAGCTTAAAGCATACAATAATGAAATGGAGGTTGATATTGGTTGTGGGCAAAAGCGAGGTGAGTTCATTATGGAAAAAGAAGGAAGGCAAAAGACGCCAGGAAATATAATGGGAATTGAGAGAGGCAAGAGAAACAGCAACAACTTTATAATTTTGACAAAAGTAGGCTGTTTGGTTAATAATAACAAGCAGGAGAAAAGCAGATTTTCAACAAAAGTGCTTTATGTGGACAAACTCTACTGAGCTAAGTGCAGCTCAAATCCCCCTAGCATAAAAGCTCAAAGAGCAAACATTTTTTAATACTGACTTCTTGAGTGTACACAATACTTCCCTTCATGCAGAAGCCAGCACAATTGAAATCATTTAGCTCTTGTCAATCTGCTTCACTCTTTGCATCATTATGCCTAGAATAGCAAGGTGAGATCTAGGCAAATTGGGTTGGGAGCAGGGAGCCGGCTCTGTGAAAATGCATACTGAAATACAAACACTTGAAGGACATTATCTCAGGGTTGAACTGTGCCAAAAAGTAGGTTTATGCAGATTTTTTTTGTCCCTTCTTGAAATTTGAACACTGAGTGATAGAAGAAATTGAGTGATTGGACCAGGATGTGGTCATTATATTTATCAGTGCCATATGACAATCAGAACTTTAGGAACTATGGAATAATTCAGGTCTGTAAATGTGGAAATGACACAAGGTCTTAGAAATTTGGATTTTGTTTTGACAGTGGTGAACAAAACAAATTGTCATGGAATGGGGTAGACCCACAGCATAAAATAAATACATAATATATTTGAAGTAGTGATATTAAGCAATATGTTGGAAAGTTAACGTGGAATGAAAGATGAAGAATGATGGTGGCTGGTAGTTTAGGTGGGATACAGAGGGAAGGTCTTTGTGTAGGAACATTTGGAAAAGGGCCTAAATGGAGCCAAGGAGAGCAAGCCAATAGGCCGACCAGCTTTCCAGAAAGAGAAAGTATCAAGTTCAAAGGGTCTGAAGCAGCCAAGTGCTTTGGGGAGTTAGCAGAATAGCAATAATCTGGCGCGGGCGAGTCACATCAAGCAAGGTAAAGAGTATGATGGAAGGAAGCTGGGTCACAACCAAGCTCCTACTGATACAGAGTATATTTAAAATATGTAATTAGAGGGCCAGCCGGGTGGCTCAGTTGGTTAAGAGCTCNAAAAAAAAAGTAAGTAAATGTTTACTTAAGATAAATAATGACAAGCATGTGTATGTGTTAATCAAGCATCTCCACACAGAGCAATGTCTGTGGTGTAAGGCTAATAGGAATCAGGGGATTGGGGAGAAATTAAACAATAGAGTGGATACACTATAGATTAGACTGTAATTAACATTACACTGATGGATCCAATCCTCAGAAGATCAATCTCCAATGCTCCCAAGAAACACCATAAAATACAAACATATTTATATCTACAGGCTGAAATATGGGAAGCTGCTGAAAACAGGGATGCTGAAATTGCTAACATTTCATAAAAGATGAAAAAAATCTCACCGTCTTCATGGAAACTGAATCAAACCCATAGAGAAGCAGATGTTTCCCTTTAGCAAACTTTTTCAAAGCAGCAGAAACTCTCATTCAGTCAGGAAACTGGCAGAGCCTCTGGAACCATTTCTAAGGGGCTATGCAAGTTGAGAGAATGTCCTTGAAGACCTGTGCTCTGGTTAAAATGGAAGTGGAGGTTTTGGCAGACTGCATTTTCGGCTGCCTGCCAGTGACTTTGAAAAGTATGACAGCTAATGTGGCTGCCCAGATAGTTCTTTGGCTGTACCTCTGGTTGGAAGTCATGATTCTGAAAGAACTCCACACAGGAATTCCATTTGGCAAAGGCTTGCTTTTTGGCAAGGGTAAAGAAAGTCTTCTTGAATAAGCATTGAAGAATAAATTGTGTCTGCCTCCGAATAAAACTTCTGGGGGGACAGGGAAAGAATTAGGAGGCAGATTACACAGAGGCAGAAAGTTCTCAGACTAGCAAGAGACATTAGAAATTTGCAATCAGCAAAAATGACCCGATTGCAAGAAAAAAAAAAATTTGGAAAGTTCTTCAAAGGACCCAGAGAAAAGGGAACTGGCTTGGCTGCTCAGTCATTGCTCTGGATGAGAGAATGAAATAATAAAGATCACATGTGAGTCAGAAATGGGAAAATGTACACTTAATTCAAGAAAGCGTTTATCTAAAATATTAAAAAATGTTTTGAATTATGTAAATCATATTTTACAATGTAGAAACTTGGCACCACACTAATCATGAGTTCATAAAATGCTGACCTAAATTTGCAGGCTTGGGTTCCTAGGTTACCTGCTGTCTAAAATCTCTGGGGGAGCCAGCCACATTCAGGTTATTAATGTGAAATCTGACATGTAACACACAGTGTGGAGCTTTCAGTGCTAGTATTCTCACAAAGCCTAACAGTGTCCACATGCCTCCCTGGCATGTAAAATGTCATCAGGCCTTGGACTCCATCAGTTCATAGCCAGCTTCTGATATATGAAAAGCAGCATAATGTCCTGGCACTGATTGATAATAGACAGTCATATTGACTATATTTTTTCTGTTTTAAAATATGTAATCGTGACTGCTTGAATCTTCTGAGAGAAAGTTTGTCTCCCTTTAGATTCCCAAGACAACTGCAGCCTGCTCAGTTTAATTTGAATTTCAGATAAACAGTGGCTACTTTTTGTTTATTTGTTTTTAGTTTAGGTATTCAAATTTAACTAAGTGTCCTATATTTTATTTGCTAAATCAAACAGAAAATTTTAGGGGCCGTTCTATGAGTGGGGCAGATCTCTTCATGAGTGTGTACTGCTATTAAATATATAAATTCACTTGCACAGATAGAGTCCAAAACTGGTGAATTGAACAACAAATTTGCTCTCTATAAAACATTGATAGTGAAATTCATGTTCAACCCTTTGCCTGCCTTGTGAACTTATTTATTTTTTTAAGAAATATGTTTTATGACTTGACTCCTGGTAGGGGTGTTGAAGAGATGATCAGTAGATATGCTTAATGTAAATGAGGGGCAAAGAAACAGGGGAAAGGCAGAAAGGCTGAAGGTACATTATTGGTGATTAAAGCTTATACTTTAGAGAAATCTATGGGCTTAAATACCAATTACCTATCCATGTAACCTTGGCTAATTTAAATGAAATAAGGCCTCACAATTACTGAATAGGATGCTGGCACATAGTAGGAGTAGGTGTACAAAAGAATATATTGCCTGTGTTCTGTCAATGATTTTATAACTGCTGATACGGGAAACCTGAGATTTAAATCTATACCTTCTTGCTCTAAGAACAATGCTAAAAAATACAAACGCTTTAAGCTGGTGTCAGAAAAGAGAGACATTTGATTGTAATTCAATGAAAGAATCAAGGTACAGATGTAATTATAATTTAAAAATTAAATAGACTGCTGTTGTTTTGCCTTTTTAGAAACTTGCTTAATCAAAAGGCAATTTACCCAGTTTCTTGAGGATATTTGACTTCCATGGGTAATTGCCTATTGTATACTCAGAGGACAGATATTTGCAGTCAGCAGTTTTGAGAAAAAGTACCAT
>NW_017733434.1:47891-49621 GCF_001890085.2 Hipposideros armiger
AACAACATTGTTTAAGACCTTCAATCAGAATTTTAAAAACAAAAGCAAACAAACAACAAGTTTCCCTAGATGTTCTTATCATAGTCTGCATGGCTGTGACTATCATCCCTTTCTCCTTACATCCTATTGAGCGCCTCTGCATCCACTCTGGTCTAAACTCACTGGCTTCCTCAATGCTTCTCAAAAATACCAAGTATGGTCCCTCCTTAAGGCCTTGACACTTAGCTGTGAAACACATTTTCCTCAGATTCCAAACAGCATGCTCCTCCTTTCCATTCAGGTTCTCGGTTCACCTCATCAGGAGAACGTCTTCCAAATGACCACCCTGTGCTCTCAGTTTCTAGTCAATTCCCCCACTTTACCTATCTTCACAGACTGGATTAATACGTCACCCATTATTAGTAAGAATGATTGATTTGGTTACTGTTTATTTTCTGTTTCCCTGTACCAGAATAGAAGTTTCCTGAAAGCAAGGTTTTTGTTTCATTCATTGTCCATTGGTAAACATAGAACTGTACCTGGCACATTAAAGTTGGCCAGTAACTTTTTTTTTTTAAATAAATGAATGTGAAATGGAGGGTGACAGCAGTTAAAGTTGCAGATGGAATTAGAGGTTGAATGTGAAAATAACACAGGAGTCAAGGATGACGCTAAGGTTTTTATCCTTAGAAATGAAGACGAAGTCACAATGTGACAGCTCTTCTTCTCCACCCGTCCCAGCTCCATAGCAGGAGAGTTTGTTGTTAAACATATACCAGTATCCCTGACAATAAACACTACATTAGCCTTTATTTTTCTAGGATTTTGGGTAAATTGTTGAATTTCCCTCTTAACTTGGCCTGAAAATTAGATACAATAATACCAACCTCATTTGGTAATTGTAGTGATTGAATGAGATAACATATATGAATATTCACAAAAGAGTGCTCTATTCACACGACTGGTACTGCCCCATACGATACCTTTTTGAAAATTAGGAAAAACATTCCAAGTGTCCTTAAGACACTTGTTTGCCATATCATTGTAATATACTGATTTTTATTACAATAAAGTACAACTTCCATCTAACAGGAAATTATCAAAATGATCCTCGCATATCACTCATTAGGAAAAACAATGTAAACTCTTTGTAGATTCAAACAAACTACAAAGCACACTTTTTATTTTACTTCAGTATATAAAGCTTCTGTCTAAATGCTCATTCATTTGCTTCTTTTTGCATAACTGTCTTCAAAGTCCATTTTGTTTTTGTGTTTTGGGTTGGTATCAAAGACAAAACAAACAAGTCATGCATTCTTTAATTTTCCATAAAGGAAAACTCAAGGAAATCCTTTGTTTGGGGCCTAAAGCTCCCCAGTAAAACCAGTAATAACTTATTCTCATGTGAAACAGATGGAATTAATAGAATGAGCCTATTGTTCTTACACAGAATGCACTATATTTCTGTGATTCTTGTAAAAAATTGCCTGCATAATTTGCAGAAGAGAAGAATATGTCACCCAATAGGTCTTATGTTGAAAACCAAGTTTGATTACAAATTGTACTTGCTTGCTCTGGTATGATGTTTGTAAGAAAATTCAGGGAATACCTTGTCCACCAGTGTCCTGAATAAAGTAAGAGAAGATTGGGTTTAAGTGTCGTTAATTGGCTTTAAAGTTGTATTATAATATATTTCCCTATCTCTGAACTATTCCTAGTCATGTTTGTATGCTGTTAGCTGCATGCAGCGG
>NW_017733434.1:50506-52188 GCF_001890085.2 Hipposideros armiger
GTGTGTGTGTGTGTGTGTGTGTGTGTGTGTGTGTGTGTGTGTTTTCAGCTGGCAATATTTCTGCTCATAGAGAATGCAGGTTTATAAGTTAAAGTATTTTTTCTTTATCCAGACCATCCTATCTCCCTTATCATTTTTTATCCTTATCTTATGCTTCTTTAATCATAATAAAATTGATTTTACTCTAAGTTCGACACTAAGCCACAGTGACCTATTTTTTCCATTTTCTATTTTAATTTATTTACTAAGTCTCATGCTATATACCTGAAGGCTCTCCTAACTTTCTTTTTAGGTGATGCTAAATGATACTACACTTTGAAATATAAAAATTAATGAACTGAATTTGAACTCCTTTTAAAACTTTATAATCTGAACAATAAATGTCTTCTAGAATCTACCACATTTTCAAATTTTAAAACATTTTTGAGAGACTAAAATATTCTGGGTTCTCTTTATAAAGTCTGCGAATAGATAATTAACACAACATTGTTTCTCCTCCTAGAACTCATTCTCAGAAAAGTCAGTGGATTCTTAGGGCATAAAATACGTGAGAACTCAATCTAATATTCCAAGAACACATTTCTGTTCGTGAAGTTCCCGGTATTGATCGCTTCTATTTTAAATTGTTTTCATTAGGTTCCTAAACCTACAGCATTGTTTTCATTTTTTACTTTCTCACTTTTTAAAGATAAAAAGAGCGATTTTATGTTTAGGCAGATTTTCCTCATAACTCTAATTCATATTTGTGTAATTATTTTGCCTTGTAGTTTACCACCATCATTATGCCAGCTCCCTAAAAATGTGTTCTGACATCTTAGATTTAATAACCACATTAAAGATCTGTGTTTCTATAATCATTAAAATAGTTTCATGATGATATACTTGATAAATGTAATTTCTTCAATAGCTTATATAAATTAACAGCAACAACATCTCCTTCTGGTGCTAGGATCCTGTATTAACATGGACCCCCCAGGAGCCAGAGGGAATCGCCAAGGAGCAGAGCAGGAGCTAGAGAACCCACTCCTCTGTTCCCTCTCAAATCTTTGCACTAATAATGACTTTTATATGGTTCAAGAGCAGAAGAATGTCACAAAGCCAGCGGTATTTAAACTGTAATAGACCATGATAATTCAAATGTGTGATTCTAAAAAAGGCCAGAAGGAAAAGTTCATAGCACATCCTCAGGAGTGTGATTTTCTTTTTTAAATCTGCAGAAATCCTAAGGGCATGCATGACCTTTATCCTAGAACCTTGTTTTACAAACACCATGACCTTCAGGTTAAAGCCAATCAATGAGTGTTCAGGAAGAAACCTTTTTTTCTCGAGCAACAACACTTCACAACATTCCTTTCTTTTACCTGTATAAATCTTTGAAGTGCTTCCCTCCCCTTGTTTGCTTTTGCCTGATCTTTCCAGTTGTCGGAAGACGATGTTTTATATCCTGGGAGGAATTGTAAGGTACATAATATCTCATGTTAGATGATGCACATTCAAAACACATGCTATTAAATAAATGGCAATTATTTGAATCATTTTGCATGTAAATTATCCAGTGAATGCAAACTTCATGCAGATCCATTTCAGCAGAAGTCATCAGATAAAACTGAATTAATTTTAAAGAAACATCTTCAGATTTCTTTCACAAGGATAAGAAAAAAATCTATCTGCCATTTTTTTTT
>NW_017733434.1:57028-59954 GCF_001890085.2 Hipposideros armiger
ATAGGTAGGACTGATACACATTCACTATGCATGGCAAGGTGGTTCTTTTGGTCAACATATTGAGATATTTTAGCTGTTACCTTGAGCTTCCAAGTATCCCCTAGTGAACACTTTAGCCCAATCTTTCACTCCAGACTTTGAGACCATCTAATAAAAGGTTAATGGCTGGCATAGCAGAGTTTCTCCTGCTCTGCCTCCTGCATTTATTTTGCTTAAGTTAGTGCTGGAGACATTTGATCTTTCAAAGGTCCCACATACCCAAGCACTACCAATGGGTCCCACAGGGATTCTGAATATCTCATCCTCCTAACACACATGCCTCTGTGACTCTGGTAAACCACACGTATGCACCATTTAGAAGTCATTCTACTGGCCGGCCCACTAAGTCTTCTGTGTATTGATCTCCCTCTCTACTTCTTAGCATCCTAGGAGCCTACCCAGAATCCATCAGGAGAGGTAATATCCCCTTGAGACAGCACTGGTACATCAGAAGGCAAATATCCAGCACCTCCCTCCAAGCAAAGCTGTGACCACTAGCCTGAAAATGATCTCTGAGTCACCCTCATGTGGCTGCTGGTAGAAATCACTAGATTAAAATGATCCAGTAGAAAGGAAGAGGATGATGATGCAAGAGACATTGAGGAATTGTGTCAAAACCAGTGTAAAGACCAGTGTCACTAAGACACAAAGATATTGAATCTTACTGAAGACCTTTTTCAATGAAAACAATCAAATCCACATATGCTTNACCACAGTTCTGCAACAGTGCCTGTAGATTTTGTCTTTCTTGCCATAAAAATCTTACTGGAGCATTTCTCCAAGTGGTAAACACCACGTTTTTAAACTGTCATTTTTGTTTATTTTGCTAAGTGTTGTTTAGATTTTGTATGTGTTTGAAACAAAACATTTAGTGAAGTTTACTTACATGACAGCTTATGTTCATTGCAGAACAGAAATAAAGCTTAATTTGTATGGAATACCATAGACAATTACTGCATACTAGATGCAAACATACCAACTATTAAGTTCGTTAAGTGTTAAATTATTAGGTAATTGACATTTTAAATGCTTTATGTTATGCAAAAGTCCTTGGAGGATTGTTTTATTGCTGTTTTAGAGTGTTTATTGATATCTGGGGAAATTAGCTGGAGGTTTTAGATGGGCCCACTAGATTATTATTTCCATTTAACATAATGGAATAGAGGCTACCTCTATCTCACAATTTGCTATCCAGCATGTTTTTCAAGCATGGATTAGTTTCAAATAACAAGATTATTACTTGTATGATTTCTTTATTGTTTTACATTTAGATCTTTGATGCATTTGGAATTTACCCTGGCATTTGGTATAATCTGTAGTTTCAAATTTTTTATTTTTCCATATGGCCATCCAGTTATCCCAACTCCATTTATTAATAGACTCCATCTTTAGTCAACTTCTTTGAGGTGCTATTTCATAAACTATATTCACCTACGTACTTGTGTTTGTCCATCTCTTAAGTATTATTTTTCTTGGAGATTCAGATATCTTTTTTAAGATAGTAATTACATTTTCTTTGGTATATACCCAAAAGTGGAATTGATGGATCATAAGGTAGTTCTATTTTTATTTTTGAGGAAACACTATATTGTTTTCTATAATAACTGTCCCAATTTTTACATTCGCACCAACAATGCACAAGGGTTCCCTTTTCTTCATATATTTACCAGCANGGAGAAAGTAATTAGCTCAAGAATTCTCTGCTTTTTCTGTTTTGTAACTGCATTTGCTTCTGGCAGAAACTTTTAGAAGTATTTGTGTTTTGTGATTTTTATAATGCTGTATTTGTCTCGAAATAGGTAAATCTTTGACATATCAAACTGGTAATTTAAAAATCCGCATGTTGCACCATGCCCTAGAAGGCACTGGTTGATGTGGTCCCAAGCTATACCTCTGACCTCACCTCTCAGCACTCTTCCCAGTTCATACTGGTCCAACCGCTCTGGCCTCTTGAGGCTCTGCAAATGTACCAGGAATACTCTTGCCCAGCGGCCTTTCACCATGCTCTTCTCTAGATCTGAAACAGTCATTGCTCTGATATCTGCACAGCTGGGCTCATTCACTTCATTTAAGTGGCTGCTTTAATGTAATCTTTGCAGAGAACTCCACCCTTAATACAGCAAATAACAGCAATGCCTCCCCACATCTCTGTCCCATTACCCTAATTTGTTATTCTTCTAATTCTCACCACCACCAGATATGTTACAATTTATTTGCATATCTTTTTGTTGCTTGTCTCCTCCCAAAGAGTATAAATTCCTCAAGTACAGGAACTTTGGATATTTTATTCTCATGGTAGAGCTCCTTGTGCAAAGTAGGTATTTCACAAACATTTGTTTAACAAATTACTAAAATAATGATACATTGGACTCTGGTATAGCTTTTAAGACCATTTTTCTTAGTTTTCCAAATTAATAAAATGTGCTGCTTTTAACAGATTACGTAACTGAAGTTAGCCTTTCTTTTGTTAGGAAATTAACACTTTCAGGAACTATATAATGTAGTAAGCTAAGCTTTCACTTAATAATATTTTAATAACTTGAAACTATGGTAGAATAAGAGGACATATTTTGGTAAAGACTTATAGAGCCACTTTCTCATTCATGATCTTTTACATACAACCAACATAAAAGCAGGACCTTGCCTCCAAAGCAGGACCTGGCAAAACTTGTTTGCAAAGTATCAAAAGAACCACCAAATGAGAGGGTCTCAAAGTCATCTAAACTCAAATCAATATAATTTCTATTCTTTTTAAATGAATTGGACTACATGTATTTAAGGATGTTTTTTAATAAAGAGGCCCATGGTTCCGTCATTATTAATTAATTGGAAAAGTATGCTTCTACTCAAGGTGTCAGAAAACTTTTTTTTATTAAATGATAAATTG
>NW_017733435.1:0-2221 GCF_001890085.2 Hipposideros armiger
ACACTTGGCTTAGATATTCTATTAGTTTGCTAGGGCTGCTATAACAAAAAGTACCACAAACTGGGTGGCTGAAGCAATAACAATTTATTGTGTCACAGTTCTGGAGGCTAGAAGTCAGAGATTGAGATCAAGTTGTCAGCAGGCTTGGTTCCTTCCTAGGACCATGTGGGAAAGATCTATTCTAGGCTACTCTCCTTGGCTAGTTGATGGCTGTCTTCTTCCTGTCTTCCCTCTGTATGTGTCTTTGGGTCCAAATTTTCCCTTTTTATTAGGATTTCAGTCATATTGGATTAGAGCCCACCCTAATGACGTCATTTTGACTTGATTACCTTTGTAAAGATCCTATCTCCAAATAAGGCTACATTCTGAGATACTAGGGTTTAGAACCTCAATATATGAATTGGAGGGGAGGGCACAATTCAGCCCATAACAGATATTTTGGGAGACTTAATATTTGCAAATCTGGTAGAATTATAATGGTATTGCATTGTAATTTTAATTTTATTTTTCTTAATTACTGATGAAGTTGAGCACATTTTCACATATTTATCACCCATTTGGTAGTTATCTTTTTTGAAGTGCCTTGTCAAGGTTTTTACCGTTTTTTTCTATTAGGCTACCTACTTTTTCCATATTGTTTTATAGGATCACTTTTACTCTTCTGGACCCTAGTGATTTTTTTTAATTATAGGTGTTACAATTATGTTCTACTCTGTGGTTTGCCTTTTACTTATTTTTATTAATAAAAATAAAAATTTAAATTTAACACATCTAATTTAATAAACATTTTCTTTATGATTGGTGCCTATTGTGTCTTGTTAAGAAACCCTTCCTTATCCTAAGGTTATGAAGATTTTATTTTTCTGTATTGTCTTCCAAAAGCCTTTTTTTTTTTTCATTTAGGTCATTTTTCTACCTGGGATTGTTTTTTGTTAATGTTAGGTAGGGGTAAAAATTTTTCTCAATAGAGAAAACCAATTTTCTCAGCATCATTTATGGAAAATTCTGTTCTTTCTCCAAAAATCTGTAATGTCATCCCTGTTGTATACAAAATGTGTATAGATCTGTCTATACTACTTTATTTTTAAATTTTGGTCTGTTCATCTACCACTATGCCAATATTATACTTTGTTTATTACTAAAACCTTATAATAAGTCTTATCTGATAGGGCAAGTCTTTCTAACTTGTTCTTTTTCTTCAAGAATTTCTTAGCTGCAATTGGCTCTTTGCATTTCCTAGTTTTTTATAAATTGGTTTCTCAGACTAAGTTCCCTTCTATTCCTGGTTTGCTAAGAGACTTCTTTTTTTTTAATCATAGAGTTTGAATTTTATCAAACGTTTTTCCTGCAGCTGCACTGTACTTTTTTGAAAATTCACTATTTCCCAAATGATGTGCTAGATGCTTTATATACATCGTATCTTCAAATCAGTTTTGCAAAGTAAGTATTTTAATTTCCATCTTGTAAATGAAAGAAAAAAAGCTCAGAAAGGCTGAGTAGCTTGCCAACATTTTTAGGTACTCAGTGGAAGAGCTAGGGTTCAAACTCAGGTTTCTCTGGGCCACTTTATGCACTCACTCATTAATTTATACATGTGTTTATTTGATAAGTTGTTATTGAGGAACCTCTATGTTGCCTTGAAATTTGTGCAATTACAACTTTTACCTCCTTATCACCTGAGTCTGAAGATAAAGTATTCTACAATGTGATCCTAAATCCATCACTTTTCTATTTCCTGTGAACTCAAATTATTTTTCTTCACTTTCCTCTTTTCTTTATTGTCCTGTTCATAGAATGGAACAAGCCGGTAGTTACAGGCCAAACAAATACATGGAGGGCCCATCTGCGTGACAACTAGATGGCCCTAGGGGTGCTACAAGGACAAATGGGTCAGGTAAAACTGATGCCTATCTCTAGCAGCTGATGTGGAAAATAAAGCTCATCTCAGTAGAATAAGGCAAATGGAGAGATATGGTAGTTAAAGGAAGAAAAAATGATAAAGACCTCCATCATCTGTTTTAAGTAATAGTGAAAAACTTCTGCTGTGAGGCCGGCCGAGTGGCTCAGTTGGTTAAGAGTGTGAGCTCTGAGTAACAGGGTTGCCAGTTTGATTCCCACATGGGCCAGTGAGCTGCGCCCGAGCTGAGCTGCTGCTGAGCTGCCAACAGGTGGCATGATGGCTCAGCTGGTGAGAGCACATGCTTCTAAAAACAAGGTTGCC
>NW_017733435.1:5406-6419 GCF_001890085.2 Hipposideros armiger
TCATACAAATGGAATCACATATATTTTTTGTTCCTGGCTTCTGTAGCTCAACAGAATGTTTTGAGGTGTATCCATGTTATTGCATGTCTGAATTGTGTGTTCATTTTTTTGATGAGTAGCATTTCACTGGATGAATGTACCATAATTTTTTATTCATTCACCAGTTAATAGACATTTGGGTTTTTCCTAGGTTTTTTTCGATTGCACGTAAAGTTGCTATGAACATTTACATTTAGATATTTGTGTAAACATACTCGTATGTTTTCATTTATCTTAAAGTAGGATTGCTGGATCATAGCTTACATGTAGGCTTAACTTTATAACAAACTGCCAAAGTTTTTTCAAAGTGGCTGTACAATTTTGCATTCCCAGCAACAATGTATGAGTTCAAGTGCTCCACACCCTTCACAAACTTGGTATTGTCAGACTTTTCAATTACTCATTTCATGATTAATTAGGTTGAGCTTCTTTTTCATGTGCTTATTGGTCATTTGTATATTTATTTTGCTGAAGTGTCTTTTAAATCTTTTGCCCTTCATCCCCTTTTTTGAATTTTTGTCTTATTGTGTTGTACAAGTTCTATATATTGTATATGTGTGTATTCTTGATGCAAGGTCTTTATCACACATGTGTTTTGTAATACTTTTCTCCCCAACAGTAGTTTGCCTTTCCATTTTCTGAGTGTCTATCAAAGAGCAGAAGCTTTTAATTTTAATGAAGTATAGTTTATCAATTTTTTAATGGTTTCAAGCTATTTATGACATTTTTGTCTAATCTAAAGTCATAAAGATTTTGTCATATATTTTCTTCTAAAGCTTTATCTCTTATTTTGGGATTTAACATCCATAGCATGTTAATCTATTTAGATTTTTCTTTCATTTCCATTTTTTTATCATTTGGAATTATAGATACATCACATTCACTAAGCATAATGGTAGCTTATATAAATCTAGCTATAAAGACTTGTTCAAAATTTGTTTAGACACTTTATTCTGTTGGCTCAATGGCAAATA
>NW_017733435.1:7509-36049 GCF_001890085.2 Hipposideros armiger
GAATTTGCCTTCTCTTTTAATACAGCATCCACCAGCCAGTCTACCAGTAACTTTACACCTGGCAATTCCTGGTCCCAATCTGAACAGGCCAAGAATTGCCTGATATTTCCAGATACTCCAGACTTCCAGACACAGTGTATTTTTCAAGACAATAAAAACTACATGGATGGCTCCTGGTTGGAAGAGTTCTGCTTAATGTCCTTCCTCCAGGCCACTTGAAAGTACATTGTCATTAATAATGATAAACATGTATGTATATTAGCACTCTCTGAGCTTTAGTTCTTGAATTATCGAGAATACTAACAGGGTAATGCTAAATTTCTCCAGCACTGAGTGGCAATTGGAAAAGATATCCTTTAGCCCAACATCCTCCAAGGTGTTTTGCAGCTCTTGGGAAAGTTGGTAATCAATTATAGGCATGAGTGGAGCTGCAGTCAGAAATTGTGCATGAAGAATTCCCTCACCATATGTCATCCATTCAGCCTGCCCCTCACCTAAGCTTTCCATCTCATAGAGACTATGAGAAATACAGTCATTTTTGCATATGGCAACCCAGTTAAAAAAGAATGAATTTCAATATATTCCACGCACATATGATAAATGCAGACATTTAACACTACATTAGCCTGGGAAAAATGCATATTAAAAATTTTTAAATATATTTACCGTGAAAAGCACCACCTCTTTCCTTTCTTCCATGTCTTTAAGAACAGTAAAAATTAAAAGTGATAATTGTTTTGAGTACCTAAATCTACTTCGTTCTCAAATTATTCTTTAGACTGCGCATTGCTTTGTTTCCTCATCTGCTCTTGACTGCTGATACCATTGCAGCTGCTTAGCAGAAGTCTTAGGCAATTTTTTGTGTGTCTAACCCATGGTGTTACCTCATTTCCTTTGCTAATAATTGCTTCAGCATTTTATAGAAAACCGAAAGTTTTACACATATGCATTGCTCAGTGTTAAGAGGAACTAAAGAAATTTTGAATAACTTTTTTATCTTCTTATATAACTTGCTCAATTCCTTGCTATATTTTCACGTAACTGGGGGCTTAAAAAATAATTCAAATCTATAATTAATCACTGATAAAAATGATCCCATCGACACTTCCATGATTGACTCTGAATGGCTGTTGCCAGTTTCTCAGAATTGATGAAACTTGTCTGTGTTATATGGGTGGGCCTCACTTCAGAAACACCCTGAATTCATACAATGGATAGCTTAGGTTATAATTAATATTTTTTTAAGTAACCCTCTTTACAGAGAAGCTTATTACTAAATTTCTTTACAAGAGGATCTGCCTATAGGTGATTGCACCATAACCCAATTTTCAAGAATAATATGTATAAGCAATTTTTCCAAAGTATGTCTAAATTAGGCTCAGGATTCTGGGAAGATGCTGACAGCAGAAGAAGCATAGTTTTTTAAATGTCTTCAAATTCCCACAACCAAAGCACCTACTTAACAAAACCATAAACCAATGGACACCATTTACAGCAAAATTGGTGACAGAGTATTTCCACAAACCCCCAAAATGCAGGCTGATGGGATAAACTAGGAACAGCCAGAAGGCCTGCTTGGTATCAGTTCCTGAACTGCAGAAAGCAGAGGCATGCTCAGTATGGCATCTGAGAAACTGAGAACAAATTAGTTCACAGCAGTCAATAGGACTTTACTAGAAGGCCCAGGCCAATTTGTTAACAGTAACTGAAACTGGGAAGGTTTTGCTTACTCCAATAGCAAGAGAACAAGAGGCTTACAATAAACCCTAAACATGAGAGCAGTCTAACCCCTGTGAAATCTCAAAACTCAGCCTTTAGAGCTGCTATTTGGGGTAAGATGTCTTAATGAAGAATAGGATCAAAATTGAGAATGGTAAGGCTGACAAAGAGAGAAGGAAAATGCAAGTTCAAATAAAGTGGGTGAGCCATGAAAAGACATGGAAGAAATGTAAATGAATATTACTAAGTGAAAGAAGACAATCTGAAATGATTCCAACTATGCGACATTCTGGAAAAGGCAAAATTATGAAGACAATAAAATGATCAATAGTTGCCAGGAGCTACGGCGTGGAGAGGGTGAATTGACGGAGCACCATAGAATTCTAGGGCCATGAAACTACTCTGTATGATATTGTAATGATGGATATACATCATTAGGCATTTGTCTAAACTCACAGAATGTACAACACAAAGAGTGAATGCTAATGTATGGTCTTTGGGTAGTAATGATGTGTCAGTGTCTGTTCATCTATTGTAAGAAACGTATGGCTCTGGTAGAGAATGTTGATAGTAGAGGAGGCTATGCATGACTGAGGGCAGGGGTTATATGGGAAGTCTTTGTACCTTCCACTCAATTTTTCTGTGAACCTGAAACTGCTAAAAAAAAAAAAGTCTATTAAAAAAGTGGATGTGTTTGTTTTCAATTACTACTGTAAAACATTGCCACAAATTTAGTGATTTAAAACAGCATAAATATCTTATCTCATAGTTTTGTAGGTCAGAATTCTGGATGATCTTAGCTGCTTCTCTGTTCTGAGTCTGAAATTTTACATAAAATAATTTTACATAAAAACAGGCAACAGCAAAGTATAAATATAACCCTTTGTTTAAAAACAAGCTTAAATACTTAAAATATGATACAACATGTGGAAGATCAATATTCATCAGAATGAGACAAATTCAGAAAAGAGGTAACAGAATGGTGATATTAGAAATAAAAGAAAAAATTCAGTACAAGAGAGAATAAACACAACAGAAAGTGCTTTAAGAAAAACAGGAGGTGAAAAAGGACAACATAGTAAATATAAAAAAAAATGAATAAAGAAATGTAAACAAGGATTAGAGAGAAAGATAAAAACATTGAGAGTAGGCAATGAAGAGTTAGCATCTGGGCAAAACCAGCAAGTGATTATTAAGGGAAATCAGACCTTTTTGATAGTTATTCTGCAAACTAACCTTCAAATATAAAGAGTATAGACAAACTGTGAACAACATACAGTAAGTCAGAGAAATAGTTCTCAAGATTCCTCTCTGAAGAAGTTTCTAGAGATATGTTCTTAACTACCAAAATGACAGAGAAAAATCAACATAAGGCTCTGTAGTGACATTAAATGTATAGTTACTTAAAGAATTAAGACTAAATAATGTTGAAGGGGAAAGAGTATGGTATGTAACAGCTATATGCTCAGAAAGAATATAGTCCAACTATACCACAAAATAGAAGTAGAAAAGCACATATGCAAAAAATTAACCCATTCCCAGTAATTACCATATAAGTGATAGTAGTATTGGCATTGTTATTCTGAGACAGTTATGTATGTAATGTGGGATAAAGTAAATGAATATATATGGAATATTCTGTCATCCTTTGTATCCTTGAGATATAGAATTGTTGGTGTAGGTGAAAGAGATATGGATATATTATGAGAGGTTAAGCGAAAAACTCTGTAGTCCTGAATTTGGATTTGAATTGGAAGTACCAGTATGATTTTATTTTAAAACATAAAATTATCTTAAAAGATTTCCTAAAAGAAGTGACACTCAGTGACTGTATTGTTATCCCAGAGTCCTACTTCTCCAAGGGTAGATTGCACCACTACAACCCTGGATGTTCAGTCCAGAGACTTGATAAGCATACTTATCCCTTAAAATTCTTAACTCCTTCCTCATCTTCACTGTTAACAGCCAATCTGCCTGAAAATCCTGTCAATTCTACCTTTCAAGTACGTGTATTTTTAAAATCCATCCACTCATCTCTATCCTAATGGCATCATCGTCTCTCACTTGGAGCGCTGCAATAGTCTCCCCTCCGGTTTCCTTGCATCTAGCCTTGCCACCCTCCAATCCATTCCTCACACGGCAAAGTCATCTCTATGAGACACATAGGCTCACACCACTCCAGTGACTTCCCAGAGTCCTGAGAACGGCTACAATGGCCCGAAGGACTAACACTTGCGCTCTCATCCAGCTCTCTGATTCTCCAGTCCTACTCGGCTACTTGGCTATTCAAACATGCCAGAATCTTAAGGGCCATCACATTAATTGTTTTCTCTTTCTATAAAGTGTTCTCCTCCTACTACACCTTATTCTACCTTCAAGTTTCAGCTAAAATATCACCTCCTCTGGTAAGGTTTCCTGATCCCTACCCTAGACTAGAGAATAAAACCCCGAGTGCATAGCACTCTGAACTACTTAGTAACACTCTGAGCACTTGTAATTACATTTTCAATGCCATTTTCTCCCAATCAACATGGAAATTCCAAGAAGAGAGAAACCTGTCTACCTATTTCCCATATTATCCCTTATTTCCTAGCATATAGCAAATACTAATTAAACATTTATCAAGTAGATAAGAAAACAACTATCTAAATAGACAGGATAGGAGCATAAAAATGTCTGCTATCTTTTTTGTTCTAACCTTTGTATTTATTAAAGACAAGTGTGATTTTAGCTATTTTAATTTATAGGAATATTATTTGTAAGATATTCTCACATTCCACAGCCATTAATCTGGCTATCACCTTTTTTTAATTAAAACTTTTCTAGGCATGTCATTTAATTTATCTGCAAAATATTTCATTCTTTTCATCCTAACTTTTAAATACAATATAAGCTGATTAGTACCCCCAGTTAGCAAGGCTTTTATGCTCTGCTTTTAACTGACTTGTCAAACCATAATGGATAAAAAGTCTAATATCAGGGATTTTACTGAAATGTAAGCAAAGCTACTAAGTCATATCCCAGAGTCAGCCTATTTTCTACATTTTCTATATTTGGGGTGAGTATAAATGTACAGAATAATGACCCCATTGTCCTCTGAAGTCCCAAGTCATGAAAAAAAGATTTAATTATCTTGGCATGAAAGTGGATAAATATCTTTTATGAAGACTTTCAATAACAAAGGTCAAAGCAGAAAAAACAAAATAAAATGAATTAATTACTTGGCTAGTATCTAAGTTAACCATAAACCAAGTTAACCTGAACCTGTTACTTCTGAGCGTTCTGGTAATGTTTGAACTCCTCTTTTTACTATTTACATTTCTTAGTTGCTTTGGCACCCTCAATGATTTATATGCATTTCTCTTCTCACATAAATCTTATAGCAATGTGTGAGCTGTAAATGGTTTCTGCTGTGCAAGTCAGGATTTCCTAATAAACCACTGTTTTAATTTCTGAAAACTCACACAAGATTAAAACTTCACTTTGCTGTGAAGTGGGCATGTTAAAGAGGTGTGAACCCTCTCTTGCTAAATGTACATTGGTTATTATTTAATCTTTCCTTCAATTAGATTAGGGTTGTATGGAATTATTGTTCTTTTGCCTATAGTATTATCTGGCCACCTATTTTTCTCTTTTTAAAATTCATTGGGGTGACATTGGTTAGTAAAATTATATAGGTTTCAAGCGTACATTTCTATAATACATCACCTATATATTGCATTGTGTGTTCACCACCCAGAGCCAGTTCTCCTTCCTATTTTTTTAAAAACTTCTTTGGCATTATCAAGTGTAACCTTCAATGAATTTGTTTGTTTTGGGTAATGTCGTTTAAATAACTGTACACCAAATCTTTACTGTTATATCTTGTAATGATCACTTTAAGCATGGGAAATGGCACAGATTATATAAGAAGTGAAAGGGAGCTAGTGCTGAGTTCAGCATCAAACACTCCAGAAAAACAGGAACTGAGGGAACTTCCTGACAGCAGAGACTTGTTACGAAAGAGTAGCCTCCTGCACTAGATGGAATGGAAGCTTTCAGGTAAGAATGTGGAGCCCAGCATCAAGGAACCTAGCAGGCATAGAGGTGGGGGAGAAGATTTTGTATAGAAAGAATTCAAATTCAAGTTAGCCTTAATAATTTATGAAACAAAGTAAGAATTCCTCAAAGGTAGTGGGAGGCAGCCTGTGGGACATAAGAGATGCATTTCATCTGATTTCCAGTTTTCCAAATAATTTAACCAAATTTCACCTGGAAGGTGTGATTAACACCATAGTTTCAACCAGAAGATGTAGGCTTTGTGAGGCCGGATGCTTATATAATTTTAAGGATCCTGTTAAAAACAAAACCAAAAAACCCACAACACATTACAAAATTATGAGTAAACACTTACTAGAGTCCCTTTCCTTGGAAGGCTTTGGAAAGGACCTGTGCAAGCGAGAGGCTCTGAAGGTTGAGATTCTTAGCTTGGGGGTAAACGTGCCCTGGGTTCAACTGTGGAATGTGGTTGCTTGATCTGAACTTTGAGCTTGCTTTGCTGTAGCACTATGAGTGATTGGTCTGATATTTGTTCTTGTCTATCCAACTGTGCCTCTATCTTAGGATACAGCTCACCTCACCTCCAACCTGCAGAGCTGTCTCCTTCTCAAATCCCCCAACCAGCCCTTCTCTGCTGTGGCTAAAGCTGGTAGAGAATAGATGGAGATAATCCATGCGATGAGAGTTTCAATTGCAGTGGAGCAGAGAGAATAAGGAGAAGAGATAAGGAACTTGATTGGTTACAGTGGATGGAAAAAGAAAGGCAATACATAATACAAATACCATATGACTGGAAGTGGGGAAATAAATGTGGAAAAGTTGCTGATTTGGGCCTGCATATTTAGATTAGTTGAAGATATGGCAGACAGTAAAATTGTGTTAAATACGAAAAGCCTCAAAATTATTTATGTTCACTTCATTATATTCATGGGATTCAGGAAGAGTTTTTGGCAAATAATCTTCCTTTGGTAAAACCAAACAGATTTTTTTTAGAATCAAGTTTGTTTATCAAAATATTTCTTCCTCCCTCCTCTGAGCCGTTGTTCTCAGTCTAGTTGTGGAGGATGCAGCTCACTGGTCCATGTTGCTTTATGATCATTGCGCTCTACCCTGCTGAGGCAGTCGGTCGCCGGCCACTCACACTGGCTGCTGGCTACTCATGGTGGTGGGCAGCACATGGCAGCCCAGCTCCAGATCGAGTCATTGTTCACAAGCTTAGCTGTAGAGGGCACAACTTATAGGCACAGCTTACTGGCCCATGTGGGAATCAAACCAGCAGCCCTGTTGTTCAGAGCTCGCGCTCTTACCAACTGAGCTAGCTATCTGGCCACCCCTCAAAATATTTCTTGAATAGAGGCTATACATGTTGCATGGACACGGCGTCACAGCTTTTCATATCTAGAAAAAGTAACACTGAGTGCCTATCTGGATAAAAGGCAATGCATTAAAGAGGTGAAGGATGCAGACTCTGGGGCCAGACTTCCTGGGGTCAAATCCCTGCTCTGCCACTTGGGAGCTGTGTGACCAGGAACAACTTGCTTATGCTCAGTTTTCCCATCTGTACCATAGGGATACTGACAGTGTGTACCTCATAGGGTTGTTATGAGGATTGGGTTATTATGTATAAAAATAATGTTTACAATTGCACCTGGCATGTACAGAATAAGTGGTATCTAAGTATTGCATAAATACATGTTTTCTAAGATCCTTCCTAATTCTGAGATTATACAGTTCTAGAGAACAGTCTCTTCTTCACAATCTTCAGCATTGTTTTACTTTGCCTTGAGAGAATTCTGTTTTAAGACAATTTTAAAAACACCGTGCATGTCACAGGACCTAGTTAAAGGATACAAACTGCTCAGGGCCCACTCATGCTGTCACCCAGGCCATTTAATTCCTTTAATGAAGCAGCAGCCTCGGCCGGTTCCTTTAGGACCGTGATCCAATGGCAAGGCTTTTGGAGTCAGGATGCTGCTCTGGTGTTTAGCCTAGAGCTCCATTTCCTCTATGTCGCTCTGTTTTTCCTGCTTAATAGACTGAAGTGCATTATCCTACTCCCATCTTCAGCAGTATGTGAGCTCCTTCAATCCTTTCTGATTTTTCTAGGCTTTTCATGAAGGTTGAAGCTTTTTCTAATCTCTTGATCTATAAACCTCTGTGTCACAAAATAAAGTTTTGTGGTCCACCAGTCTGGTATTTAAAGTTCATGTGGGTTCCTTAGAACAATGTGTTTATTATTCCTTACTTTCAAATGAAATTCAGTTTATTAGTAGTTAATAGGAGGAAAGTGGTGCCTGTCCATGGCTCATGCCTCCTCCCTGTTTTCAGTCATTATTGGAAACTTCCAGGATGTGTGGCTTGGAAAGAGTCATTAATATTTTTATGCTTCCAGATATCCATTGGCCTGTGGTATTATTTTATAACTTATTCTTTCATATGCTATTCATAGGTCAACTTAACCTTCCAGAAACACCTAAGAACCTTTTCTGTCAAAATTCTGTTTGGCTCCAAGAATATTTATTGACACGTTTACTTATTATGACCTCACACTCCTAAGTATGTTTATGTTTTTCTAACAGGCTAAGAAAGCATCAGGTGGCAAAGGCAATGGTCCTGCATCCCTATAGATTTCTATAAGAGAAAACAGACTACATATGAGAATTAACAAGAAAAATAATAAAATAATGATAATAGCATTAACTGAGTGTTTAATGTGTGCCAAGTGCCAAGCGCCAAGCCAAGCAGTTCTTTATGATGTGTTACTCGTATATACCACAAACACTCCAAGGTAATACCCGAATTTTAAAGATAATTTTTAGCCAAAGTATTTCATAGTAAGTTCATTAGGACATGAGATCACACTGCATATCCTACTTTGTGGTCTGCATTGTGTCTGCAGGTCATATTTGGTAGACATCTTTCCATGTCAGTATCTCAAGATCTAACAATCAGATAATATTTTGTTACTCTGAATTTTATTTTCCATCACACATGCTTAAAATAAGAAAGAATACATAAATGTAACATAAATTTATTTATTCAAATAGATAGATATAAATCTGGCTATAGATATAGATATACAGATAAACATATACCCCTGCATTTCAGAAAGGATTTGGGGTGGCAGTAATTTGAACAAAGAACTAAAAACAACTTAAAATGAAGTAACTATATAGTTACTTCATTTTAAAGCATATCCTTTTGTAAACAAATAATTTCATGAAGTTGGTTAATTAATAAATTTCTAATTGTGCACCATTGTTCTTATAAAAGCTGCAAAAATGTCAATGCAAATAATGGAATACCATCTCTCATGCACACACTCATATAAACACACCCTACTTTGCAAATACCTATAGTCTCTTGTTAACCTAATATGTAGCATTGGGACTCTGTCATGAAAAAATGTAAATTGTTTTCCCTCAATGTTATATAAGAATACTTGTTTTCTCAGTCCAATCATATGGGCATAAAATGAAAAAAGCCAAAAGACTTTGCTTCATAATTTTTTTTTTGTCTTGGAGGTAACTATTTTAATTGAATATAACAATTTTAAGTGTTGTTTTTCAAACCTGAGAGTAATTGGTAAAAACATATTTAACCAAGATTTAGAGGCAGTAATTCAACAGAGCTTGCAAAATCTGAAAACTGCATTTGGCATTTTCAGGGAAAGTGCAAATTTCAGAGGGAAATAAATATGTTGCAGGAAATAAAAAACTAAAAAGAAATTATTTTTATTCTTTTTTTTTTAAGATTTTTTTTTATTGGGGAATTGAGGGGATGGGAACAGTGCTGGGGAATTGGGGGAAGGGGAACAGACAAGTTGCTGTCATTTTTTTTTTGTTGTTCTTCAATCTAGTTGTGGAGGATGTTGCTTCATTGGCCCAAGTTGGCACCGTCATTGCGCTCTTCCCTGGTGAGGCAGATCAGTCGCCGGCTTCTGGATGGCCGCTCACTGCGGCTGCTGGCCGCTCACGCTGGCTGCTGGCTACATACGGTAGCCCATGGCAACCCACTGCCGCAGGGGCTGCAGCCTACGCCGTCGCCGGCGACCCACGGCAGCCCAGCTCCAGGTTGAGCTGTTGTTCAGCATCTTAGCTGTGGAGGGCAGTGTCACTGGCCCTCATATGTGGGATCAACACGGGCCCTCTGGCATCCCAAGCGAGTTCTTAACCATCGCGCCACTCGGTCGGCCCCCAATTATTTTTATTCTTGAAAAATTATAAATAATTAAAATTGCTCTTATATTGCCAGCCATATTTCCTTCTCCAGTGTTAGTATTATGCTTTGTAAAATACTGCAGCCTTGCACCTATACAATGTGTTGTATTTTGACATTGTAGCCTTTGTCATCCCTTCATCACTTAGGTGTATAGTGAATAGTATAACTCATTAGAAACATAAACTAATCAGTTATGCTTTAAATTTTCCCCTATATTTTATAAGCTAAGCCTATTTAATTAAGCATCTTTAGATATTCAGAATATTCTACAAAAGATTAATATATACAAACAAAGAAGCAATTTAGGAATAATACACCTGGAAGAGCCCACTCAGTAAAAAATAAGTATAGTTGATGATTTAATTGTAAAAGGTGAAAGGGAAACTAAAATATACAGAAATCAATTTTTCTGAAAATTAAAGAATATATACCTTCCCTATGAGCTTCTAAGGGAGGAAAATATACCCTAGTTAACTTACTGTTCAGTGTTTAATACAAGTTCTCATGGAAAATGGCACTCAAAACTTTTATGAGGTTGATGGTGATCCTGTCCCTATTGGTGGAAACAATTCCAGTATTTAGAGGTGTTTGCATTATTCTCATGAGTGGTCCTTGTTAAAAGGAGAGGTGCAGAGTGGGAGAGAGAGATTTATATTTACACTCTTTCATTAATACATACAAACTGAACACTATGTGCCCGAAATTATGAGAGGAACTGGAAATAAGACATGATTCTTGTCCTCTCGGGACTTATATTCTACTGTGTAATTGAAATGTACTGCGATAAGCATCTTGCGATGAGGGTAGTGAGCATGAAGGGCTATGGACCACAGAAGAGAAGCAGATGCCCCCGTCCTAGAAGGTCTGATAGACTTTCTTGATGTGTCCTTTAGTCCACATTCCTGCTACCTTACGTTAGGCCGTTGTGTCACACTCAGCTTTTAGCCATATAGTCTTCTCACTGGTCCCTTTTCCTCCTGTCCCTTGCCCCTCTCCACTCCAAATCTGATTTAGATGCTTTCAGTGTTTTAATTTCACTCTCAGGATCAAGTCCAAACACAGCATTATAATTCACAAGGCCTTTCATGATTGGGCAGCCATTTTTTTCACATCCTAATCTCTAGCTACTCTGTTGTACTTGATCCTCAAGGCACACTAAACTCACTTGAGTTCCATGGACGTGTTTATGTTTTAGCTTACCTTTTGCCCTTTGTTCATGCATTTCTTCTTTTTAGAACACTCTGTTTCCCCTTACTGCACCTCTACCTGATTAATTCTCAGCTCAGATATGTTCATCTAAACCAGAAATGTGAATGTCATTCTAGTCTCTTCCTTTATCTTCCCTTTTCCATTTAATTGATCACCAAATCCTGAAAATTCTAAGACTAAGCATCTTTGCTGTGGGCTATATAAAATTTTTTACCTACTTATTAAAACAAACTTGAAAGGTTGGTATTCTGGTTCCCCTCTTATACAAAGTGAAACTGAAGCTAAGAGAAATGAAATTACTGTGTCAGGATCACACACTTAACATGTCACAAATCTGAGATTCAAATTTCATTTGACCTCAAAGCCAAAGAGCTCTATTACAGTGTCTTTCCAAGACAAGGGATATACTAATGACCATTATGTGTTTGTTCCAAAAATATTACTACTTTGAGATATTTAACTTCATTTCATTTAATTGTTCCTTCCATGGTTATACAAAAATCAGTGACTAATGTGATTGGACATTAGGCTTTTACACGTTTTAATTTTTTAAAGATTTCTACTTAGCAGTGGCTATTTTAAGTGAGACAATGAGATTTGATAGTTGCATATGTATTTCTAAGAGTTAAAAAGCAAGAAGTAATTGGAAAGTGAATGAAGTAGGCATTTTTTAATCAAATAAAATAAATTATTTAAAAAGTATTATAGGTGGATCTCACTTATATGTGGAATCTAACAAAGTTGAATACCAAGAAGCAGAGAGCAGAACAGTGGTTACCAGGGGTGGGGAGTGGGGAGAATGGGGAGATGTTAGTTAAAGGGTACAAAGTTGCAATTGTGTAGGATAAATAAGTCTAGAGATCTAATGTAGAACATGATAATGATAGCTAATAATATTGCACTGAATACTAGAAATTTGCTAACAGTAGATTTCATGTGTCCTCACCTCATGAAGAAAAAGGTGATTATGTGAGTAGATGGATATGTTAATTGGCTTGACTGTAGCAATCATTTCATTGTATAATGTATATCAAATCATCATGTCGTATACCTTAAATATATTCAATTTTTGCTAAAAAAAATGAAATTCTTATCAGACAAAAAATGTCATTAAAGTTCTGGGTCTCCTGTACAAATAATAAATAAACAAGTAAATAAATAAATAAAAAGTATTGCAGACCACTGTAGGAAATTCTACCACCCAGCTATAAATAGCCCTTGCTATCAAATTTTGCTGTATTTTATAAAGATTGTATCTATAGCACTGTGTGCACACATATATGACCTGCAACTCACAATTTTGATAAATGGGATTTTGAAATGAAGGACCCAGCCTTAAAAATAAAAGCTTTTGGGGTATGGTAGAATTACATTTGATGGTAAAATTACATTTGGCATAAATATATTCAGGTTTAAGGGATAAAAAGTCCTGACATGTTGAAGCCCTTGTTTCTCCATATGTTAATAAATTTACCTGAGTAGCCATGATGGGCCTACAATCCCAAATTTATAAAAGGAAAGATAAAAAGTAATATGAAGGAGAGGCTACTTTTAGATTGGAGGAATGCTAATGAGCCAGTTAGAGCCAGGCAGCTGGCTATCATTGAGTAATCCTGTACTGACTTTTGCAAAGACAAAGCCTGTCCATTTTAGAGAGATACCTTCCAAATTACCGTATTTCCCCATGTATAAGATGCACCCTTTTTCAAAAAATTTGGAGTCTAAAAACTGGGTGTGCCTTTTACAGTGGTTGTAGATCGTTGTCAAGTCATTTAAGAAGTGTGGCATTTCAAATGCCATAGATGGAACTGAGGACAAGGCAATATATGAAGACAGAGATTCGTCATCAGACACAGGTGAGGACAAGCTAATGGTTAGGAGTTTTGACAGTGATGAGTTATATGAATTTTATGATAAATAAAACTTGAGTTCAATAACCTTACGTAATACATTTTTTTTTAAATTTCGGGTCCCCAAATTAAGGTGCGTCTTATACATGGGAGTGTCTTATACATGGGGAAATACAGTAACAGCAATTATAATTTTAATGAATTCAGGGATGAGAAGTAAGAGAAAAAGAAAGAACATTTTCCTCAAATGTTGATGTGAGAAAGGCAGAAAATTTCACATGGAATCACCATATCCATTCTTAATGTTTTATGGAACATTAGAAAATTTTTGAACAACTTTTTTTCCACTCACATGTACATGCCTTAAATAATCATTACAAGTAGAGCAGAATATTTGAGTAATGATTAGATACATTTTTTATCTCAAATGTAGTACCACTGAAATGATTTATTCTTTTTCAATTTGTTGTATTTAATTTCAGCCAACAAAAAATTTTCATGAGATGGATTCCTGTCTAATCTATGAGAAAATATAGAATTTTTGCTTTTTTACTCTCTACTGAAGATCAAAGTTGGTTTCACCACAGAGTTAGTCTCTCCAAAGTTTAGTGGAATCTCTGTTGTATTGAAAATGTTTCATGAAAAAGACAAAAGAACAGAAAATTCCAGGTAATTGAGGACAGTGGCAACTGCCTAGCTTTGACTTCTAATATATCTTAGAAACCATACAGAGCAAGAAAGAGTAAATAAAACTTCATAGAAACCATGTCCATGGCATAACTTGAAGATAGAGAAGGACCAAACTTTAAAATAACTGAAAGAAGAAAAAGAAAACACCCACTAAACCCTTAAAAGAACAAAATTCATCAAGGTAAATTTGAAGATCTAATTAGCTTTATTGAATGATTCATGAATCAGGCAGCATCTTACTTCCCAACAAAAAGGCCCCTCCTAGGGGTTGTACAAAATGGAAGGTTTTTATAGGAACAGGCGTGGGGTAAGGGAGCTACTACCAAAAGAAGAAGAAGGAGAAAAAAAAAAGGATTACTTTTAGAGTAGGATACCTTTGGGAGGAAGGGAACTGTAAGGGGTTTTATTATGCAGATCGCCTCTTCTTTCTATGGGTGATGGTGAAGGCACCTGTGACAGATTACCTCATGATGTTGACCAGAAAATTCCAGGCTGGTTTAAATAAGATTATGGGAAAGGATGAACCAGCAAATAGGTCAGCTATTAAATCTAGGTTTGGTATCATGGGCGTTAGCACAAGTGGCACCATTTTAGGCCTGTGGTTTTCCTTTTTGATAATCCTAATGTGGAACCTCTCATTCTCCTGCCATACCCCCTCCACTCTGGCCTGCTTGGGAGCAAATGAGTACCAAGAAAATCTACAGGGAAGAGTAAAGAAGAAAGCTAGTGACTAGCCTCAGGTTGATCTAAAACTAATGTCACAAAACTATGCCTACCCTGAGTCTGAAAACATACTAAAAATGGTGCTCCGGTCGATCAGGACATGAACTTTCAGGGGAAGGGCTTAAAAGTAGGCACATTTTGAAAGAGAATTCTTCAAAATGTATGTCTTCTGGGGAAAGGCAAAATTAAAGTGAAAAGCGCCTCTTGGTTGTTAAGTAGTAAAAGAGAAAAGAGGCAGAAGAGAAAAAGTCTTTGTCCTGGAATTTAATAGATAACCGAAATATTGGAGGAGCAACCCCCATCTCCCACCACCAAAACAATCGACAATCCACTAAGGTATCTGAACTTTGCAGTTCTGACAGAAGAGGGTGCCACTCACTCGTGGTCAGCCTCTACCTAACCCACAAGAGCCCTTGCGAGCTCTCAGGGGAGCTGGAGTGAGACTGTGAACCAAACTGCTCTGCCTCTCTTATGATAGGAGCTTTCCTCCAATAGTGTAACAGCGTCAATATTTCCCTTTCCTTATTATGCCAGGTTTGTACTTAATACTTACTTTCCCCAAACTAGTCTATATTCTTTAGGGCATACAAAGATGGAAAAGCTATAAAAATAAAGTCAAGAGAATGTTTAATACAAAAACCAGGTGGTGTAGTGGTCACTTGTTGAAGTGGAGGGGGAGATAGTAATTCAAAATAGGCACACAGAGGTCTTCAAAGTGATCAGTGGTCTAATGTGGTCTTAGATGTGGGGGAGACAAATTGTATTAATTTTATTATTAAACTTAAAATGTAGCTCTCTTCAGCATGTATGTCCCATGATAATAAAAATATGATTTAAAAAATGAACTATGACATCTATACACCTAAATTTACAATCTTGCTTTACCATTCATTGTAAGTATGAACTTAAGAAAACATTTTCTATCTGTCATAACTAGTTCTAGGCATTGTAGAGAGTTCATTTTCTTTTTTTTTTAAGGTATTCAATCTTATCTCTTCAGCTGTATTAAAAAGTAACAACACTTTTCCTGAAGTACTTGTATATCATCCCTATTTTGGATCAATCCTGAAACATTTCTTCATATGTGAAGAAGAAGTGACAGCCAAATTTACCAACTACAATAGTAAAAATTAAATAAAATAACATTGGTAAGTGATTGGCACATAGTAAACAAATAGTAAATGTCAGTTCCCATTCTTCCTATTCTAGTCAAATTAAGTTAATATATGTTCATAAGCGTTTATTCAACAGTTTTATTTATAAAGTTAGAAAAATAAGTGGATGTATGTAGTGAACTTACAACTTACTTGACACAATTTAGTAT
Source organism: Hipposideros armiger (assembly GCF_001890085.2). NCBI lineage: Eukaryota > Metazoa > Chordata > Mammalia > Chiroptera > Hipposideridae > Hipposideros > Hipposideros armiger. The sequence continues at coordinate 23,284 of NW_017733435.1, forward strand.
GCACAAAATCAAATAACCAAATTGCCATGTTTCATTTTTACTGAGAGAAGATAAATATAGCAAGTAAAATTACTTTAAAATACTGTAGAATAATAACAATTAAGACTGCTTATTGAACACTTATTACTATCAAGTAGTAAATGCTTTACATTATCTTGACTTCAATTGTTAGGAATAATAATTGAATTTAGGCTGTAAGGCACTTAGTATTATGCCAGTACTATAAGTAATATTTTGCAAATAAAATATACACAATATTGTAACCCTCTCACCAATCCTGTGAAATAGGAACATTATAATCTTTATTTTGGAGAAAGCCAGAGAGTCCACAAATAGCCAGGTCAGAACTGGAACCCATGTCTGGTTAGTCCAGCATCTGTGCTTTTATCTACAGTGAATCTGGGGTGTTTGATGGAAATTTATGAAATTGGGCACTAGATGAGGGGGAAAAAATGTAGCTAGAAAATGTCCGATATTATGATGCTAGGAATGATATAAAGAACAAAATTATGAAATATACATATGTTTTGAAAGTCATTGGGCAACTTTTAATACTTATGATGCTTTTTAACCTTTTGTCCTTTGTTTCAAAGGCAACAGCCCATTTAAAAGAGGGCAGTGTGAATTACCGGAATATCTTAGTTGTATCAAGTTACTATCTAAAACTTAGTTGATCTAGTCTTGTGACCATATTCATATTCAAATATAAAATTCTCTTATTCCCACATATCTATGATCTAAAAACTGGTGTGTTACTAATGAGATGACATCCTTCCGGTAGGAGAAATTCCACATGAATAGACTGTCATTTTTATGGGAAGTGAAACAAATGTGGTTACAGCTTCAGAATGGTCTGCCTACCTTCCCCCCAGCTACCTGAATGATGCAGGGACATTACAAAAAGTGACATATACTTCACAAATACAGGATACACTTTTCAAAATTTAACTTTCTGAAAGCAGAGGTAGTTTGTATAATATGGTTGGTACACATTTGGTTATTGATAAATGACATTCTAACTGTATGGTAAAAAATAGGTTCTTGATATGGAATACAATAGTTTTGGAAACTCCTAAAAAATGTGACAAAACAGGATGATCTCCATTCATTTCTTTTTCATACCTTTTCTTTCTATTATTCATCCATTATGACATTGATTCCTAAGACATTTTGTGCCTGTCCTTGTAATTGGCACTGGAATATGAAGATGAGTTCAGGTGTTAAGGGCCCATGGATACAAGAAGGGTAAGGGAAATACACAATCAGGGCATGAAGAGAAAAGAATGGAACACCTTTTAAGAACACTGCTCGCAAGGCTGAAATACAGGAAATGCTGAAGATTAGAAACAAAAACCACTAAGGCAATGAAAATGCCTTTTTAGCTATGTTGATGTACAGAGCAAGAAAAAAAAAGAGGAAGGGTCAATCTGTTGTTTTGGGCACGTTGTACAAATGTAAAAGATGACATTGGGGAAAGAAGCTATTTAATGGCTACTTAGCTTTCATCTTGTTTATTGAGCAGATTATCGTCAACCTGGACAGCATTGAGCAATTATGATTAAGAAGAGCATGAAATCCATAATAGGTGAGGGATCAAATTACCTTAAGCTGAATTTCACAAATCAGGAATTTCATAGTAATCCTGCAAAGTAACTTACTATCCCTTCCCCCCTCCACCACCACTCATTTTATAGCTAAGGAATCTGAGGCTCAGGGAGGTGACATAGCTAGTAAGGGGCAGATTGAGATTTCCAATAAAGCCTGGATTTCTTCAAGTTATGTTGTTTCCAATATTGCACATGGCTCCTCAGAGTTGCTTCAAGTTCAGATCCCTAAGGACTCAGTTCTCAGCAATCCTAAATTTATCCTTAATTTTTCTAAACTTGGGAACTTGAATTATATAAGCTCCAAATGCCTCAGAGCAAAAGTCGTTGAGCTAGCTCAATACTTGAGTTCTGAAGCTTGAATCTCCTAAATTGGAATCCTTAACTCTTTGGGAGTTACCTAAATTTCTATATTTCAGCCCTAGGGTGTAAGTCCTAAGTGCTGAACTGAGAACAGCAATGGAACCCAGACCCCAGCCTCTAACCCTGACCCTTCTACCTGCATTTCAACTGAGCCAGGAATTAGAAGCCCCTTGGGGGCAGGAACTCTTGTGCACCCCAGCTATAATGGACATCTTTCTGTTTTCTCTGGACTATTATTGACATATATAAGTGTGGTTCTTTCTGCCTAGAGGGCTTCCTCTCTTCTCTCCTCTCTGCTAACTTTTCCCTCATTCTTAGAATAAGAGACATCTCTTCAGAAGGCTTTCCCTGACCCATAGACTGGATCTTTTATGTAGCAGATCACATCTTCCCTTTGATAATATTTATTGCCCTGTAATCTTTTATTTACTTCTCTTTTTTTTTTTTTTTTGCTGTGCTTTAGTGTCTTTTCCTGCTATATCCCCCATGTGCCTAGCACAGTGCCTGGAAGTGTAAATATTTGAACTAATGAATGAATGAATGAATGCACTGTTAAGATCCTGGTGGTGGATGTGAGGTTTGATAGTGTTATCTAAAATCATACCCCACAAACAAAGAAAGGCTTTCCACAATTTTTATTTCTAAACAAGTTAAACTATGCACAACATTGTCCAACCTCTCATTTCTCTTCATTGCCCTCTTTTAGACATGCCAGACTCACAGACTTAAACCTGCATTGTGAACAGTTGGCCCTGTGGTAATGGTTCAGAGCATGTTCCAGAGCTATTGTGGAAGTGCATTTCTTTAGCACCATCATCTCCTGCAGTCAGCAGCTTTGGCTTGTGATGTACACACAGTTTCAAGAGTTCTGAGTGTTTCTGTGGCATCACATTACCCTCTTCACCCTCGGAATCAGAGTTGTTCATCCTAAGTCTCTTATGAGCATCAGCTTAAAATGCAGATGGATGAATCTTAAAGGTTCATTTGTTTTAAGATAATGGACTTCCTGAAATTGAATGTGGGTGTTTCTCCTGACAGATAGCTTATAGAAGGGAAAAATAAGCTCAGAAAGGTGAGAACTGATGATACATCAGTGACTCATAATAAAAAAATATGCACTTACATTTTCTCTGGGCAAATGTTTTCATCAGTGATTTTTGAAGGGGTTAATCATAGCAGACAAATTCACTTATAAGTGTGTGCTGGGTGTTGCCTTGATTCTCCTGGTCTACTCTCCACCAATTGCACACTGTCCTCTGCCTGGATGGATGGCATCAATGCAGACCTGTATGGACTGATCCATGGTCTCCTTTGTCCCCAGGCTTTCAGTTGGGTACAGCCCATGGGAGGCCACTATGGGATAGCAGAGGGCAGGAGAGTGAAGTTGGGGTATCAGTTTTCCAGGCTCTCTCTTTGGGGGTTGGCTGTTACCCTCTACCAGAAACTCTGTCAAGTGGCCCTTGCCTTACAGTTATCCTCCCTGTTTAACTCCTGGTAACTTCTCCCTTCTTATGCCCTTTCAGGCCTAAAACTACACACTTCCCTAGAACTGGATACTGCAGGGTGCCATGTTGGATTTTTCTCACTCCTGCTCACGTATTCCTAAAGTTTCTTCATTAAACTCTTCAGATAGCCCAATTTAAGTATTCTGTATTTTTCTTTCCTGGAATCTGTCTTACACAGTTGTTATCTGTGGAGTGGGGAAATGTGCTTGCGTAATACACAGGGCTATGGTGGCTATTGATAATAGAAACAAAGAGTTTAAACCTCTTTGTTTGATGAGATAATCAGGATATATTTTGCTTGTACTACCTATAAAGTTTTTAATATTTCCAAGAGTACACTATCAAAGTAGATCAAAATAAATGCATGCACCCAGAGATCTACTGAAGAACATTTCAAAGAGGGAAGACATTACACATGAAATTAATTAAACTAGGAGCAGTAGGCTGAAATGAAATAATGGTATTTCAGACGTCATTGTTTTATAAAAAGTCAAGTTTCTATAAACTGTTTCATTATTTACTCATGATTTTATTCTCTCACATAGTTAGATTTCTAATCTATGCAAAAATTGGTGATAAAAATAAACAAGCAAAAATATGTAGCACACATAAGACATGTTTCAGTCACACTTTTGCTGGTTCCTAACTAAAAGTGACAAGCAGTTCAGGCTACTATCATTTTGCTTGAGAAGTAATAAGGCAATGGTGTGATGTCGTGTGACTGATCAAAAGGAAAGTTAGTATTTGATGAAATGAGAGGAGTCCATGGGGAAAATCAGAGCTGACTGAATCAAAATAAACTATCTGGAGGTTAAGGGGATTTGGTAATGCATTGTGAAGATGCGTGGTTATGCTCTCTCTACATGCAGTGTCAAGTGTGGGCAGGGAGAGCAGAAGAGATGAGAGAATATTAGTTCTGCCTTTAAGGACAAGAAAATCTCCACTTCTGGATTGAGGACAAGTCACAAGGATGCCTTTAAAAAAGATGCCTTTCAACTTTGTTTGTTCCCTACTGAGCTTGTTGTTTATTTGAAAAGAATATAAAATATCTTATATACACCGGGACACACTGTGGTTCAACTTTTATGTTGTGTTTCTTTTTTGTTTGTGGGATTGTATTTATAGTGATTTGTTGTCAGTTTAATGGGGAACAAACAGACTTTGAACTTTATTCTGTTGACAAGAAGGATTCATGCATTTGACAATTATGTACAAAGTGCTTGCAGTGTGTCTGGAGGTTCAGTGGTGAATAAGGCAAAGCAGTCCTTGTTCTCATGGGATGAAGGGAGAACACTTTAATTGTTTACTGCTCCCTCAACCCTGGGGGAAGGGCAGGGAGGGGTATGTGATCAGGGATTAAGCAGACAGAGTAATGATGGTCTCATTTTTATAAAATTAGAATCAAACTACTTTTATTGTTCATCCTCCTACAGTAGTCTACAAAATTGCTAATTGTGTTGATTGTTAATCTCTAAATACCCAAGTCTAATTTTTCCCATGGATAACTTCACATGATAAAATACATATTCTGGAATTTCCTTTGTTTTCACCTTTTTAAGGGGAATTTAAAAGTCCACTCTTCTGACTCTTCCATGCTACCTGGAACAGTTACATGTCATTTACATTTCTAACATTTCTGCTTTAGCAGAATTATGCTATAATTCAAATATTTTCAAGGATTCTTTGAATCAAAAGGCAAAAGTTAAGCTAGATACTTAATATGGAGTTTAGTTTATATAGGAGCAGTTTTATTTGATAAAAGTGCATCGTGTTTGAACAGGAAGTAGAGGAAATTACTGTACAGGCTCTGGACTCAACCACACAGTCCATTTGACTCAGAAGCTAATTTGTGTTGCTGGCATTTTCAACAGAGATGAATTATTCCATCTCTCACTATCTGGGGCAACAGGCACTATTCCACTAGCAAAAAGAATCAGGAAAATGAGGTATGTAAAAACTGTTGATTTTCATGACCTGATCAATATTTCAGTACCAGATAGAGTTACGCTCTGTCCTAGAGCTGGTATTTATATACTGTGATTTAACAAATTTTAAAAATACAGAAATAAAAATGTACATAACTAAACATTCAACCATGCTAAATGTGGCTAAATGGATGAAGACAAATTCTTAATAAATGTTTTTCTTAAAATTCTTAATAAATATTTTTCCATAGAAGAACTGCCTTTGTAAAATATGTTCCCTTTAGCTGGAATGAAAATATCTCTTGTTGACATAGTGCTTTGGGCTGTTCCTTTGTCTATTAGATGATTTTTCTAGGTTACACATGCAGTTAATGTAGAATTCTACAACATAGTGTTATAAAATCCATTCTCAGAGAGGTACTCTAACCTAGCAACATGTATTGATAGTGTCTTTCTTAAAAGGCTTCAAATGTTTGTTACTTAAAAAGTTGTTTTTCGCATTTTGCTTTTGCCTATGAAAGTTAGGGATTAAGCAACAGCACTTGTGACAAAATAGTATGTATAGAGCCTTTTGTTGCTTTAGACTGCAGTTAGGGAAGATAAGGAGCAGCAAAGCACGCATTGCATTTTGTTCCATCAGCATACAAACAGCTTTCCCTTTCACTCACTATCCATGCAAGGAGTACTGCCTTCATTGTGCAAGCAGTAGTTATCTTTCTAAAGCAACCGTAAATATCTCGGTAAACATTCAGTATCTGGCTTTTGTGTTGACAGGGTGCTAAAGAGATGATGATAACCCAAGCCTTTTTAAAAAAATCATGATTCCACTGCATATGATTAATATTAGTGGTCCCAATGACAGAGATAGAAGATGCTTTAAAGCTGAAGAAAATATTTTCTATGGAAATATTTTTGCTGTTCTTTCAAAAGGATGGAAGTAATAGGTGTGAAAGCCATGGTAGTTTAGAAGGAAATAAGACATATCATGAATAGTAGTGGCTTGCTAAAGCAGAACTTGCATTTTTCAAATAAACAGACATTTAAATCGTAAATCATTACTTTAAAATTTTAGAATTAAAGGTGTCACAACTCAGGCTTATTCTACCTCAGTGTAAATAATTTAGAGGTGTTATATGAACAAATAAAGTTTGGAAACCAGATTAAAAATTGAGATATGAGTAAAGCTACTGATTATATTTGTTCTTTCTGTAAAGAGGCAAAAGCCATTTACATCAATTACCATTGCAGTCCTTGCCTTTTCATGGGTCTTCTAATTGAATAACAGATGAAAAATGATAAAGTCACTGTCCTTTTGGCTCATATGAGTGCACATTCCTGTAGCTATAAAAAACAATGAAACCCAAATTTCACTTTCCACATTCATAATTTTAATTGACTGCAGAAATAATCCTGTGACATAGGCTGGAATAATTATTTCTCCCATTCTTAGGAAGAAAAAGAACCCAAAACAGGCTTGGTTCTTGGTCTTTTGATACTTGGTACTATTTTGTGTTAATTGTGTCTTCTTTTTTTTTAGTTACAGGAGAACTTTTCTTGCAAGTTCTCATTCTTAGTACTTTTATCTCACTTCTATAAATCCCCTTATCCTAGCTCTTTTCTCCCTTAATTTTACATTGTTTTTCTTTTTCAAAGCATTACTCATGTTTAGCATATACCTTCCCTACCCCTAATAATTGAACTTCCACTTATCTACCATAGAAACTGTAAAAAGCAGTATATACAAAAGACAAGAAAGGAAGTGAAAGGCTAAAGAGGTTACTAGACCAAAAAAGTGACAGAGAGGAAGGAAAAGAGCTCAGAATTTCAGATGGCAGATGATGGATGGTCCTCGTGTAACAAATCTTTGGTGACCGCTTGTCTCTTCTACCTCATCCATCCTGTTAACTCAGAAATAATGCTGCTCTTCTAGAAACTCACTTCTAAGAATCATCTTTTGCCAAAAGCTAATTCTGATGGAAAATTGCACTCTCTTTGAAAAAAAAAATTAGAATTATTTTTTAAAAAAGGAAAAGAATTATTTTTTTTAAATGGAAAAGACTATCCACTAAGGATCACTAGCTATTTTAGGAAAAACTCTTATATAAAATTTAGAGAACAAAGCAAGCAAACATAAAAAAGCAACTTAGGAGTAAATTTTCTGAAGTATACTGATCTGTGTAGTCTTTATCACTAACATCTCCAGAATTAGATAAGAAAAGATAGTGTGTCTTTGAAGGCAAAAAAGGTGTTATAAAAAGAAACAGTTGAAGAACAAAAAGATTTTATTAAAAATTAAAAACATAGCAGCAGAAAAAATTTAAAAAAGATAGAGCATAAAACTAAAGAAGTACTGCCACAGTATAATGCAAAACAATAAACAATTGGAAAATAGGAAAGAAAAGATAAGAAAATTAAAGAATAATTCCAGGATGTCCAACATCTAAAGAGGAGCTCCAGAAACAACACAGAAAGCAGAAAACAAAATTATCAGAAAATAAGTCAAAAATATTTTTTCAGAAAAGGACACGTTTTTCAAGATTGAAAGGTTTACTGAGTGCTCAGAATTGTGAAGGAAAAGAGATTCCCTCCAATAAAAAATCACGTAATTTTAGGTTACCAGAGATCAAGAGAATATCCAGAATCACATTTCTTAATAGCAACTATAAAAACTAGAATACAACAGAACAAGACTTTCAAAATTAGAATTTTCTACCCAGCCACACTACCAATTAAGGTTGATGATAGTACAGAGTCACTCTGGACATGCAAAATTTCAAGAAATTTACCTCCCATGTATACTTTTTCAGTAAGCTACTGGGGATGTGCTATACTAGAACATGGGAGAAAACTAAGAAAAAGGAGTATCTGCAATACAGAAAACAGAAAACCCAACACAAAAGAGAATCTTTGGGATGATGCTAAAAGGAAGATTCAAAGACAACATACATTTTTTCATATCTAGACAGCAACCAGTCCAGATTAGCAGATCAGAAGGCTACAGAAGAGATTCTTCCAGAAGCTAAAATTGAAACAAACAAGAAAATAAAACAACAACAACATAGTTTGTTGAATGTATTAAAAGAAAATTTACATTGAAGAAGAGAATTTTGCTGAATAAGTACTAAGAACATTTAAGCATATGAATACAGAAAGAGCATTTTAACTACTGGGTTTCAGGACATAGGGCAGCTGTACCAGAAAAGACACCATAGTATATTACTTCTCCTAGCTATGCCTAGCACTTGCATTGTCATAATGTAAATAGTTATCTAACAAAAGTTATCATATAACTATACTCAAATGATAAGGGACCATGAAGCATGTTTGTGTGTGTCTATGTGGGTGTATGTGTGAGAAGGGTGTGAAGGTATGGTGGGAGATTGTGAAAGTAAGCTAAATCCTNTGGGTATTATTAAACTTTGCCATTCTGTGATGATAAACATCGTATCTTGTTTTATCTTTGAGGTTAACCATCCTCAGGAATTATTTGTAATTCCTTTATATAACCTGTCCTTTAGCTAACCTTTTAATATTCTTTAACAATTTTTTTTATTTTGGGTTGTTGCTTTTTGTATATTAAATAACACTGCCTTCTGTCATATATAGAGATCATTTAAAAAAATAAATATGTGAAATAAGCTCATAGACACAAATAACAGTATGGTAGTTACCAGAGGGGAAAGGGGTAGGTGGAGGATGAAGAAGGTGGGTAAAGGGGACCAAATATATGGTGAAAGGAGATTTGACTTTGGGTAGCAAGCACACAATGCAATATACAGATGATGTATTATAGAATTGTACACCTGAAACTTATATAATGTTATTAACCAATGCTACCCCAATATATTTAATTTAAAAATTAAATATGTGAGGATAAAAAATCTGAAAAATAAAAAGTGAAATTTATTGTAAAGTTTTCTTAATTGAAAGTGTTTACAGCACAGGAATAAAAAGAGATATCAATGGAATAGAATAGGCAGTTCATAAACAGAACCCATATATATAAATGAGAATTTAGTATAAAATCAGTTTAGCATTTTATATCAGTATAGGAAAGATGGTATACTTATAATTTTTTATTTTTCAATTACAGCTGACATACAATATTATATTAGTTTCAAGTATACAACACAGTGATTAGACACTTATTAATATGTAGTTTACAAAGTGATCACCCCAATAAATCTAGTACCCATCTGATACCATAAATAGTTATTACAATATTATTGACTATATTGTTTTTTAAAAAGATTGTTTTATTAGAATACAGCTAACATACAATATTATATTAGTTTCAGGTGTGCCTCATAATTATTCAACAGTATCCACCTAGCACTATATAGTGTTGTTACCACATTATTGATTTTATTCCCTATGCTAAAGAAGTGATCACCGCGATAAGTCTAGCAACCATCTGACACTGTACCATGCTATCACAATATTATTGATCTTTCCCTCCCTTTTTAAATTTTTCAATTAGACTTGACATTTAATATTATTTTATATTAATTTCAAGTGCATAGCATAGTGGTTAGACATTTATATAATTTAGAATGTGATCCCCCTAACTAGTACCACCTGGCACAGTTATATACATAGTTATATTATTGATTATATTCCCTATATTTTACTTCCTCATGACTAGTTTGTAACTACCAATTTCTATTTCTTAATACCTTCACCTTTCTCACCCTGCCCCCAAATCCATTCCCATCTACCACCCTGATAGATCTAATCCCTATCAGGCACCATACACAGTTATTACAATATTATTGACTATATTCCTTACACTATATCCTACATCCCCATGACTACTGTGTAACAACCAATTTGTACTTCTTAATCCCTTCCCCTTTTCACCCATTCTTAACCCCCCTCCCATGTTAAAGAACTCCCTGTAAGATTTATTGTAATACTNATGAGTCCATCTGGCCCCCTAAAAATTATTTACAACATTATTGATTATATTCCCCAGACTGTCTTTTCTATCGCTGAGGCCATATTGTAGCTACCAATTTGTATTGTCTCATCCCTTCCCCTTCTCCTTCATCCCCACCCCCTCCCAACTAGCAACCCTCAGTTTTTCCTCTGTGTCTCTGAGACTATTTCTGTAAAAACATTATTTTTGCATTCAGTATTCCTGGATACTGATGCCTTCTTTGCCATCTTCTCATTTCACTCTCATTCAAGAGTGATGTACTCTTTGACAGTTTTTGAAGAGTAAAGTGTTGAGTGCATTAATGAGGACAAAAATTATCATTGTTCCTATCACCACACAGCACCATACATCTAAATTCAGAACATCCTAACATGAACCAGCATATTGTGTTTTTATCACTAAGCTTTACCTTCAACAGAAATGTGTATTAGGGAAGGGGAATTCAGATACCCCTCAGGGTCTATGGTACCTGGATTAATCATTAAAGTGGGACTCCTTATTGTTTGCTACATCAGTGGGGGAGAGTGGGAATTCTTTTGTAAAGGAGAAAAAGATCTATTTTCAAGGAAATCAGTTTTAGGAAAGGTGAGGATCTGGAAATTGATTCCTTTAAAACTATTAATGTTCTATAGCTCCTTGGAAAGTCTTCACGTATCTCTGTTTGAAGGCAACTAATCTATTTTATGAGTCAGAGAATGAAAACTTTCACAAAGATTTTTTTTAAGCTCTAACATAGTTTCTCTAAGCTCCTTCCAAATTCTCCCCTTCCACAGTAAGGCCGGAAGAGTTGCTACTGAGTTCCTCAGGCAATTTTAGTCTTGTGCCTTAAATCCTCTAAACTGAACAAATTGCATTTACTACTGTTATCACCAGGTCTGTAGCTGGCTCCATGCAGAGGTAACAATCAGACCACATCAGAGAAATCTCACAATTAGATGGAGCCACACGAATAAGAAGAACACTAGCCAATAGGCCTGAGGAATTGCAGGTCTTGAAAAGGAGTGGGGAGAAACCAGATTCAACAGTTTTTTAACCATTCAAATTCAGTTTTTATATTGAATTTTTATCAATAATTTTTTGCTTTGGTAGCATGAAACCTCAGCCACCTTAAACTTAAACTTGGGCTAAGCCTAATTTTTGCAGCAAACACCAAATCAATTTAAAAAACAAACAAACAAACAAACAAACAAACAAACAAACAAAAACCCCTGAATGCCCAAACTTTCATTGTTTTTGACACTGAAGAGAGCATAGCTCCTGTCTTCTCCCCTTGACTCAAAACTAAGCTCAGACAAGGTAGAAAATCTTATAGACAAGAAGATAGGTACCAGAGGTAGTTTTGACAGTGAATGCCTTCTCCCAAATTTCTAATTTCCATTTATATCTTGATATGTACCTATGACTTATGTCTCTAAACCTTTTTTGAACCTATTTATGTTTTAGGTTGTTTGTGTTAACAAACAATGTTTTCCTTAATTACCCTCAAATCACCTCTTTTAATCATCAGGGGTTGCCCTTTTCCCTATCATTCTGGATAAGTAGCTTTTCTGGAGCTTTGCCAGACCCTTCCTGCCCTCCCGGGACTGTGCCTGAACACGCACATGGCCCTCCAGATGCCTCTGCTGTTGACTTTAAGAAAGGGGAGACAGGGAAACTCCCGCCGTGTCTGTTTTTAAGCCGTTGCTATGTTCTGGTGTTCAAATGTTCAAAAATGCCTGGCATTGTTTGAAAGAGAAATGTCCTCTAGCAAAGTGACTGAGCTGAAAAGTAGTTTTTGTTAGCAGAAAGGCATTGTGACTGTATCAGACCTTAGCAGGGTGACCAAGGGTGTCACTTGATAGCCAAGTGCTAAGTAGCCACAAGGCAGAATCACTGCATCAGAAACACAGAGATGGGATCCAGACCAAAGAGGAAGGAGGAAACGGAACTTGGTTGAGCTTTATGAATTATTCTAAGTGATTTACACTCTAACTTTCGGATATAGCAGTATTTAAGTTCCCCACAATTAGAAGACATTAGCAGAAGGCCAGAAAATAAAGTCACATAGTGATCATAGTTTCTAAGATCACATAGTTATTAAATAGCAGAACAAGAATTAAAATCCAGGTATGTTTTGTACCCAGCCATGTTCCTTTCTTTATATCATTCAACAAAATTTTTGATTACCTAATATGTACCACACACTGTGCTAGGATGTGAGGACTCAAAGATAAGTAAGATATAGCCCTTGTTCTGAAGGATATTTGCATCTATTCAAGAGAGGCAGATATGTAAACAAATAAATGCACTGAAGTGCATGAGTGTGTGTGTATGCTCTCACCTTTTGCATTTCCTATCCTACTTCAAAAATAGATGGATAGAGGAAGTCTCATTCTGGCAGAGTTTTAGATCTAAGGCTAGTCAAGAGTTAGGGAGGGAAGTTGAGTGCAT
>NW_017733435.1:38024-40379 GCF_001890085.2 Hipposideros armiger
CTAGGTACATTAGATTTTGTCATAGCTCATGGGTTCTTACCAATGTCATGAAATGGCCTGTTTTCGGATCTTGCCTTTGATGACATAAAATAAAATAATTATGTTTTATCGAATCCTTGCTCAATAAATGCACCGCACCATGCTATGAATTTTGCATGTGTGATCTCTTTAATCTTATTTAATTTCACTGTCTCAGTTTTCTCATCTGTAAAATGAGCGTAATAATAGCCCGTACCTCATCCAGTGGCTTTAACTTTTTTAATATCACATGGATGAAAATAGAAGACCCGGGTTTTGATTCCAGGTGTATTTAACTCCTAACCACTATACTCTAGTATAGTGGATGTGTACAACATCTGCATTTCCACAACCCTAAGTTTGTCCCCAGGAACCTAACTGACTAGTTCATGAAAGGGGTAAAGTTGTTTCCTTGTAACTCTTATACTATGTTACCAGATACCTGTTTAGAATTAGTTTGAGTCACTCTCAGCTAAGACATAATTTGTTTCAACAGTTTGCTTTTACAGAATCTGTTTGGATCTACGGTTAGCAAAGTGTAGCATGTTTCAAAGTTACTGAGCTGTATTGAAAGGTCACTTGGCATGATTTACAGAAAGGAGCCCTAGTAGGTGCTTTACACATCCCCAGTCTATATATATTTTCCATATAGACTTCCCCCAAAATTACCAATTTATTGATTGACACCCAGAGCCAATCATATCTCTCCAACATCTTCCTTTCTGGACCTTTCCAAGGAATCTTTGCATCTTTCATCTTAAAACACATCAGTGGTTTTAGGATGGAGGAGACACTAGCTCTGAATCTGCAAAGCTGGCTTTAAGAGAGCACTGCCACTGAAGTTGTGTGACCTCAAGGGACCTGAGTTTTTTTCATGTGCAAATGGGAATAGTATTTGGCCTGCTTCTCTCTCAGTTCTTCAAGATAAAAATAGAAAGTACAAAGGAGAGACAAAGTGGTATCATTCTTAAAGGTAAAGGGTTTGGAGCCCAACAGAGTTAGGTTTAGAGCCTGATTTTGACAGTGGCTACATGGTGTTGGACACATTATTTAACCTAACAGAGGAGGAGACTGTTAAATGAGATAATATAATCCACTTGCAAAGTAACACGCTCTAGCTGGCAGGCCTTATTGGTTAACATTGCATTATAAATGGTCTTATTTCAATGTACGAGAATAAAGAGGAGGGGAATATTAGATCTGAATGAAGATGTGAATGCATGCTGTGTATGAGTTTTATATGAGCTTTGGTGTTTAAATATGATCTGCACTCTGTAAATCTTTGCAGCAGAACACTTGATCATTGGCAATAAATTACAATGAAAGCATTTTCATTAAACTTTTTTGCTCCAAAGAAAAGAATCTCAGTTTGAAGACTTTACATTAGACTTGCCTTTTGACNGGGACCATGAAGCATGTTTGTGTGTGTCTATGTGGGTGTATGTGTGAGAAGGGTGTGAAGGTATGGTGGGAGATTGTGAAAGTAAGCTAAATCCTAAACTTTTGTAATGGGAAGCCCATAGGTAATGCTAAACCTGGAAAATCAAGAAATAGCAATATTACCAAGTAATATGTATATAAGGATTTAAATTATCAAATAATCAGATAAAATCATTGACATGTATTGCTTCTGGGGATCCAGAAGTGGGGAAAATGAAGAAAAAGGGACTGCTTTTTTATGTAACCAGCTTATAGAGCCCTTAAAATATGCACATATGTAACTTTAATAAAATAAAAAATGGAACTGAAAACAAAACAATAGCTATTGAAAACAAAATAGTTGTAGAAATCACTCCTTTATTACTTAATAAAAGTTACATATACATTATCTGAAGATACATGTTGGAAATTATTAATATTATAATGTATGTTTGGCTGTTGGCCCTTTGCATCATTTACAAAGTTGTCCCTTTAATAAAACATCAGCCTGGTTGGTTTTGAAGAGGCCTTGGGTGGCTAATGGATTCACTGTTGAATGATAATCTATGAAAAATATTTGTGAATATGGCAGCATATTCTTCAAATTTCTTGGAGAACCATAATATATTTCTGAGTCACTGAAATTTTTGCTAACTTATTTGAGCATCACACTACCACAGACAACATTGTCGGGAGATTTAGTATCAAGATAGATCAGGGTTAATAGAGAAAGAGATTTAGGTTCTCTAGGTCTGGCCACCTTGGAGGGGAAGATGGTTCATGGGGTCTTTGGACCTACTTAAATTCTCTTCATGCTGGGAAGTTTGTGATTGTCTTTAAAGAGGGAGGGCTCTTAGAGCATTTATGAAGAGAGGAGGCATCTATTATTGGGTTGTCGGAAAAGTCATGATGTATTTT
>NW_017733435.1:42529-48257 GCF_001890085.2 Hipposideros armiger
GCCTTTCTTATTTCTATAGTATCTGTAATTGTAAAACACAAGTTAGTCTGTACATGAATGCCACAGAGAGACGATGGGAATTGCAAGACTCTCAACCCCAAATTGGAATGTTATAATATGCAAAGTTGACTTTCTTAAAGGAGAAGTTCTTGGAATTCATTAACAAATAAATGCATCTTCATTTTACATTATAGTTGGTCTAGAGACCATGAGACAACATCTAATATGTTTGAGGATTGCATTAGATGGCAAGTCATTTGGCACACTAAAATGCTCTTAATATGATTTGTTCACAATCTTTCTATTTTATTACAGCAGAGGCACCGACAACAGACTGGTTCACCGGCGGCAGACAATTCTCCGGGAGAAGGGGAGAAGGTTAGCTAACCGAGGACCAGCATATATGTTTAATGATCATTCAACAAGCTTGTCTTTTGAGGAGGAACGCTTTTTAGATGCAGCTGAATATGGCAACATCCCAGTGGTGAGGAAGATGTTAGAAGAATGTCTCTCACTCAATGTTAACTGTGTGGATTACATGGGCCAGAATGCCCTGCAGTTGGCAGTGGCCAATGAGCATCTGGAAATTACAGAACTTCTGCTCAAGAAAGAAAATCTGTCTCGTGTCGGGGATGCCTTGCTTCTAGCTATTAGTAAGGGTTATGTTCGAATTGTGGAAGCCATTCTTAGTCATCCAGCTTTTGCTGAAGGAAAGAGGTTAGCAACCAGCCCCAGCCAGTCTGAACTCCAGCAAGATGATTTTTATGCCTATGATGAAGATGGGACACGGTTCTCCCATGACGTGACTCCAATCATTCTGGCTGCCCAGTGCCAGGAATATGAAATTGTGCACACTCTCTTGCGGAAGGGTGCCCGGATTGAACGGCCTCATGATTATTTCTGCAAGTGCAGCAAATGCAACCAGAAACAGAAGCATGACTCCTTTAGCCACTCCAGATCTAGGATTAATGCTTATAAAGGCCTGGCAAGTCCAGCTTACCTGTCATTGTCTAGTGAAGATCCAGTCATGACAGCTTTAGAACTTAGCAATGAACTGGCAGTGCTGGCCAACATTGAGAAAGAGTTCAAGGTAGGTCTTTAACCATAAGGACTTCACCCTCTACAAGTTGAAGTCAAGGTCTGTTTACAAGCTTTCACTGTGTTCTCAGCATTTTGCTAGTTATGGTGGACAGTAGGTAATTTTATTGTATTTCAACAAGCTCGGTTATTATTATATGTAGTACAAGTGGTGATCGCTACCATTAGAGATATTCTATTATATACTAGACATTTTATATTTATTATATCTAATCTTTATCACAACCTTGAGAAGATATTAGTTCCTTTTCAGATGGAGAAATGGAGGTATAAAAAGGTTAAGTAAGGCCCAAGATCAACAACTGGTAAATGACAGAGCTGGGATCAGAATCCAGGTATGCTGTACTCTAAAACCCATGTTCTTTCTCCTATAAAACACTGTTTCTGTATTCAGAGCATGGTGACAGATGCTGTTGATGTCAGAAAGATGAACAAGCTGAAGGGAGTCACAGTTTGACTTGAGAAACACATACATACATACTTTCTGCATGGTGTAAATACCAACATTTAAAAATGGAACTCTTAAATCGCTCATTCAAATGTATCCAGGAGCCTCTGAATGCTACAAAGATTTGATGCTCATTATCATTTATTTTAAAAATAAGTGAACAACTTCTTCCTTAACATTCAGAATAGTTACATCTTTCCTTCTTCTCCTTGAACTTATATTTCTAGTCTAATTTTCTCCACAAATGTGATTCCTAATGTGATAGTTTTTTATTGTAGTCTCTCATAATTACTATCTGTATGTGAAATTTTATATATGTATATACCTATATATGTATATATGAAATTTATACATGAAATTTTAGAATTTTTTATTTCCTGTGATCATAAGGCTCTGGATATTAAAAATATTCTGGAGTAGTTACTATTACATCCATTATTTATGCATTTGAATAAAACTACATAAATTGAACACCATCGTTTGAAATAAAAAATAAATACAAATTTTGAAAAATTAATTTTGAATATATGACACAATTCTTACTGGAAATGAATTTTTAGTTGGATTAATCATGTTCATATTTTTGCTATGTATTTGATGAAAGAAAAAGGGATATCCTGCTAAAAATATTTTGGTATGTTACTTTAGTTTTTGTTAGTTATAGTCATACACACACACACACACACACACACACACACACACACACACACACAGAGGTGCCAAAATATGTATACACATTTTAAGAAAGGAAAAAAATCATATTAATATATATTAATAACAAGAGATGAATACAAGTCACGTTTGACTTCTGCAGTTACAAGAGGAGCTCAAAGTGGTTACCATCAGCGTCTAGACACTTCTGATTATGATGAATTACTGCTTGAGCAACGTTGACCAAAACATCTCTTAAAATGTGTAAACATTTTTTTGGCGATATATATGATTTTATGAAATAAAGTCAAAAGAGGGTTGACTGTAGGTGTTATAAATACATCTTGATAGATTTGATAAATACCTCACTGAATTACACATACTGAATCTGAAAGAAATCACATAAAAGTCTTATCTGTTTTAGCCAATGTCCTATGAAAATTTTGAGTTCTAGAAATCATTCCAAGTCACATTAAAAAGGCTCATCCTCACTAATCTCTTCTGCCTTANTTTGTTCTGTCCTTTCATTTGGGACATGTTTCTTTGTCTCCATATTTTGGGTGCCTTCCTGTGTTTGTTTCTATATATTAGGTAGAGCTACAATGTCTTTTGGTCTTAGTAGAGTGGCCTTAAATAGTAGGTGTGCTGTGGGGCCCAGTGGCACAGTCTCCCTACTATCTGAGCTGGGTCCTCCAAGTGTGTCACTTGTGTGGGTTGTTTTTGCCCCCCTGTGATAGCTGAGTCTTGGTTGCTGTTTGTACACCAATGGCAAGGATTGACCCTTGGGCTGATTGGTTGTGAGGATTGGCCATGGCTACAGTGGAAGAACTCTTGTGCAAGGGCTGACCCAATGGAACAGGATTCGCTTTAGCATGGCTCTGGTGCCTGTCCAGTCTGCCCTTTTGATGTGTTATTTGTGGAGGTGGTTGTGTGGTGCTCTGGTGTGGTCTGAAGCTGGCTACTGGGCATTTTGGTTGTGGGGCCTCTTTGGAGGGGCTGTGTTGCAGGC
Source organism: Hipposideros armiger (assembly GCF_001890085.2). Lineage (NCBI taxonomy): Eukaryota > Metazoa > Chordata > Mammalia > Chiroptera > Hipposideridae > Hipposideros > Hipposideros armiger. Next base: position 45,736 of record NW_017733435.1, read on the forward strand.
CAAGGTCAACACTGCTTGTGCCCTGCCTTGGCTTGAGCTACAAACTGATCTGCTGATGGTTGCCACTTTTGCTGCATTTAGAAGTGCCTGGGAGAGGCTAAGCTGTGAACTGAGGCTGGCTGCTGCTGTTTCTGGGCTTGGGGCTGCTTACCAATTGGTACAGGGCATGCTGAGGCAAGATGTTGCTTACTTGGGGTTTGTGAACCTTTGAAAGATTTTAGTCAAAAGTCTGCAGCATGAGCCAAGACAGACCGTTTGTATGGAAAAGCCAATGGAAGGATTTCGGTAGGCCTGCAAGTTATGTGAGGCAGGATCTCGGAATCAACAGGGTGGGGTGAACAGTGTTAGCCAGGTTGATGGAGACTCAGATATGGTGCCTGCCTGCGTTTGCATGCTAGGTTGGGCAAGGGCTCAACAAGGGAACAGTGGCTTCTGCCAGAACTTCTGCCTGCGAGAAAGCTGCCCCTCTAGCCCTCACCCTGAGGTCAGACAATTCAGTTCTTCACCATATGCCCCTAGAGTCTTTTGAGCTGCTGCCCCAGCTCTGGAGCTCACAGAGAGTAAGTCCATGTGTGGACCCTTAAGAGGAGCACCTGAGACTCCAGCCACTCTCCATCTCATTCAGCCACAATCTCCACTGGTTTTCAGAGCCAGAAGTAATGGGGACTTCTCTCCCCACTGGAACCCTGGGCTAGGGAGCCTGGTGTGAAGCTGGGAACCCTCACTTTTTCAAAGTACCTCCACAGCTGAGATAGCCCTCCTGATTTTTAACCACCACATGTGAGTGTGGGACCAGTCTGTTCCATGTCTCTGCCCCTCATACCAGTCTCAAGGTGGCTTCTGAATGTCCTTAGTGATAAGATTTCTGTTCAGCTAGACTTCAGGCAATTCTCAATGATTGTTGCTCTGTAGTTTAGTTGTAATTTTGATGTGGTCATGAATGGAGGCAAGCACAGTGTTTATCTACTGTGCCATCTTGACTAGAAGCCTAAGAAAGTATTTAGACATCTNTCCAAAGATTGATCAAATGTGTGTTATGTGCCTAGCTGATAAAGTTACAGACATAAGAGATATGATGTACATGAAGTTGTGGCAAAAGTTGCTTTATATTTCTCCTGAATCAGCAGGTGAGTTTGGCATAGTACCCTCATTTCTGATGACTTTCATTATGCTCTAGGCAAATTTCTTTTTTTAGGATATGAAGAAAATCTTTATGGTGCTAAGATGTTGTAAAGATCACTCAGCAGAACAGCAATTAAAGCACGTTAAAAGAACAGTAAATCTAAAACAAGAATTTTTCTTTGTTTTCTCTACAAGCCAAGCCACTGATAAATTCTGCTGAGTAGCATAGTAAAAGGTGCTACTTCTACATTATGATTTTTGTTGTTGTCGTTGTGCTTTGTCTTTCCTAGAATGACTACAAAAAACTATCAATGCAGTGCAAAGATTTTGTTGTTGGACTCCTTGATCTGTGCAGAAATACTGAAGAAGTAGAGGCCATTCTGAATGGGGATGTTGAAATACACCACAGTGGTGGAGACCACGGCCGTCCAAATCTCAGCCGTTTAAAACTTGCCATTAAATATGAATTAAAAAAAGTAAGGTCAGGCAGGAAGCCTGTTTACATTATTTCAGTTTTTATTCGTGCTAAATAAGGATAAAGGGTTGGCATAGTTAAATTGAGATGGGTTTTTCTAATTAACCTTTGCATTGGGCAGGTTCTGTAATGAATCCTAAGAGCCTAGTTGGGAGGCATCTAACCTACACTGAATGCTGGTCTTTAAAATCTATACTTGTTTATGCAGTGATTGCCACTGTCCTTTACTTAACTGATGACATAACCATGACTTTTGTGTGTCCAAATTACAAGGCAGGTGTGATATGACAGGAGCACCATTATTTAAGACCCAACTCCACTTTACCATTTGTTGTATTCCAATTCCTTCTTTAGTGCATTTGAATCTCCTCTAACTGTATCTTTATTTGTGGAATATTTTCAGTCTCTGTCTTCATGCAGTACTCCCCTTCCCCCAATTCTTGACGGCTTTCTTAGGTTAGGTAAGCTTTCTTTTAAAGCTTTTAAAGCTAAGTTTTATAATAAAAATAATACATGCTTATGGTAAATTTTCAAACAGTACAGACATATCCCCTTTCTATCTTCTCAATTCTTATAGAAAGTAGTTAATCGCCATTATATTTCTCTCCACAGATTTAATCTTGGATATCTTTACGTATCAGTAAATAAACATCCACTTCACCTTTTCAAAGGCTGCATTGTTATATCATTCTGTTCATTTCATTGATTTACTATGTAAAGGTGTTCATTATTTTCTTTAGGTTATTATTACAAGATGCTACAGTAAACATACTTGTTTATATAGCTTGCTAACTTGCATGAGATTTATCTGTAGACAAAATTCCCAGGTGTGGGATTAATATGCACATTTTTATATTTTAATTTCAAAACATTTGCTGTTTCCCTTCAAAAAAGGTGCACCAGTTTGCATAGGCCAATGGTGTAC
>NW_017733435.1:52102-55350 GCF_001890085.2 Hipposideros armiger
TTTAGCCTTTGAAGTATGATGATAAAATTCATTTTACAATTTTTCCATTTAGCAATGAACATAAACATTACTTACAGGTTCCAGAATTGATTTTTTATGGAGGGAGATTGCTTAAACTATACTGATGTTTTTATTTAAAGTACTATTTTAAATGTTTAAAATTTCCAATACATCCATGCAAGTTAAGCCAGATCAAATTGCAGGCCTATGCACCTTGTCAGAGTCCCATTTCTGTTTAAAGTTGGTTTTCTTTCCTCAAGCTTTCTCTTCTCCTTTCAGAAACTTTAAAAACATTTTTTTATATTTTTATTTTTTTTTAAGCTGAGCCATCCTGCCACCTGTTGGCAGCTCAGCGGCTGATCAGCTCAGGCTGGGAATTGAACCGCTGTTGCTCAGAGCTCACACTCTTGAGCAAGCTCTTAACCAACTGAGCCACTCGGCTGGCCCTCAGAAACTATTTGTCCTTACTTGTTCTCTTTGTCCACTGTAACCCCAACACTGTTTTATGCTCATTACAATAAAAATAGGTCATGCTGTTTTTTCAAATTATTTTAGTTTCAGTTAGTGAACCTTTTCTATTTCTAGTGGTGTTTGATAGTTAGGTATTGGTCATCAACAAATACTTGAAAAGAGTATGACATATAATATTTAAAGGCAAATATTTCTTTCAATGCTTCTGCTCAACAATTTGCCACGTATATCAATTGTTCACCTTGTTCAGCTGATGAGTTCCCTCCTTTACAGTTATTTTTAAGAAATTTGTTTACATCTCAGAAGATAGAGATGACAAATTTTACTAAAATGGGTAACTCATTTAAAATTGTAAAGTCCATTAAATGGTGTCAAAGTCTGCCTCAGTTTAAAGAGAAACATGACTCTCAATGATTTATAATAGGAAATAGAGGATGTGACTATCCAAACACACCATTTTAGTTTCCTGCCAACTAACGTTTGGCTTGTATTTGTTTGTTTGCTTGCTTGCTTTTCTTTGAACTAGAATGTTTAATAAGCAGCACAATACCTGGCTTGATTCCCTTCTCTCCCTTCTGAATAAAATGAAGGAGTTATGTTACTTAAGGGCCAGTAACTCAATGAAGAAGGAAGGCAAGACAGGCCACAAGTGAGGCACAGGTCAGCCACTCTGCCCTGAATGAGTGAACATTGGCTTTAGATGCAAAACTGAAGTTCCAGAGCCCTCAGGCTTGTGGCCTACTCTAACATGGATGAGTTATTCTCAACTCTGTTCTATGTGCCCAACCTTTTCTCTTCTTCCCCTTCTCCTTTGCCCTCCCCTTCTCCTGTTTTAATTTGTGCTGTCTTGTGTTTTGAGTACTTTTGTATTTTGAAAGCTGCCTCTTATTTTTTTCTGGAACAAGGCAGGGAATAAATAAATTTTCCATGGATTTCACCTCTAACAGTTATTGCCCCAATCCCAGTTTTCCACAGCAGTCAAATAAATTGAGAATTAAAAAAAAAATGGCTTAAGATTTATAATAACTTTCCTCACAAGGAACTTACTAAATCTTGTGCTACATTTTAATATGATGTAGTACATAATTAAAATTAATCTCATGTAAAACATTGTAGAATTCAAATTGTACACACCATGAAAAAGGAAATTAAAGACACATTAATTAATTTGTTAACCGTCTATATTTTTAAAAAAACATAGCTAAGGACAACAGGCAAAGGAAAATCAAGCCTACTTTGTTTCCCATTTGTTTTCACTTTCCCCTCATTTGATTATTTGAGAATTCTATTTAAATAGGATCTAAGAAAACGAAAACAAAAAATACTTTTTGAGTCGATTGATGAACATTCTTATGGAAGTATGGTTTTTAGAGACCATTTTATAGCAAAGTAACTGGATTGGCTCTACAATATATTTAATTAGATGTGCCTATTGNTGTTTGTACACCAATGGCAAGGATTGACCCTTGGGCTGATTGGTTGTGAGGACTGGCCATGGCTACAGTGGAAGAGCTCTTGTGCAAGGGCTGACCCAATGGAACAGGATTCGCTTTAGCAGGGCTCTGGTGCCTGTCCAGTCTGCCCTTTTGATGTGTTATTTGTGGAGGTGGTTGTGTGGTGCTCTGGTGTGGTCTGAAGCTGGCTACTGGGCATTTTGGTTGTGGGGACTCTTTGGAGGGGCTGTGTTGCAGGCCAAGGTCAACACTGCTTGTGCCCTGCCTTGGCTTGAGCTACAAAATGATCTGCTGATGGTTGCCACTTTTGCTGGGTTTAGAAGTGCCTGGGAGAGGCTAAGCTGTGAACTGAGGCTGGCTGCTGCTGGTTCTGGGCTTGGGGCTGCTTAACAATTGGTACAAGGCATGCTGAGGCAAGATGCTGCTTACTTGGGGTTTGTGAACCTTTGAGAGATTTTAGTCAAAAGTCTGCAGCATGAGCCAAGACGGACCGTTTGTATGGAAAAGCCAATGAAAGGATTTCGGTAGGCCTGCAAGTTATGTGAGGCAGGATCTCGGAATCAACAGGGTGGGGTGAACAGTGTTAGCCAGGCTGATGGAGACTCAGATATGGTGCCTGCCTGCGTTCGCATGCTAGGTTGGGCAAGGGCTCAACAAGGGAACAATGGCTTCTGCCAGAACTTCTGCCTGCGAGAAAGCTGCCCCTCTAGCCCTCACCCTGAGGTCAGACAATTCAGTTCTTCCCCATATGCCCTTAGAGTCTTTTGAGCTGCTGCCCCAGCTCTGGAGCTCACAGAGAGTAAGTCCATGTGTGGACCCTTAAGAGGAGCACCTGAGACTCCAGCCGCTCTCCATCTCACTCAGCCACAATCTCCACTGGTTTTCACAGCCAGAAGTAATGGGGACTTCTCTCCCCACTGGAACCCTGGGCTAGGGAGCCTGGTGTGAAGCTGGGAACCCTCACTTTTTCAGTGGACCTCCACAGCTGAGATAGCCCTCCTGATTTTTAACCACCACACGTGGGTGTGGGACCAGTCTGTTCCATGTCTCTGCACCTCATACCAGTCTCAAGGTGGCTTCTGAATGTCCTTAGTGATAAGATTTCTGTTCAGCTAGACTTCAGGCAATTCTCAATGATGGTTGCTCTGTAGTTTAGTTGTAATTTTGATGTGGTCATGAATGGAGGCAAGCACAGTGTTTATCTACTGTGCCATCTTGACTAGAAGCCTAAGAAAGTATTTAGACATCTGGACTAGAAGGGTCTTTACATTGCTCCTTCTAGATGGAAAAAAACATATAATTATAAAAGTCCTTGTGTAAAAG
>NW_017733436.1:0-1053 GCF_001890085.2 Hipposideros armiger
GAAGAACTAAGGGAAAATGTTAAATAAGTCACTCAGTTGTTAAGAGGTCAAGATGATATTTGAAGATGGTGATATTTCAGAGCTCATGAGCTTTACTTTATTTAAAATATTGCCCCAGGTCGCCATCTGCACGTCCTGTGAGGTTCATGACATAGACAGATGCATAGGAAGCAGTGCAAATGCAAAACAATTACAAAACTCTGGTAAATCGGGCTGACTTGTTAAGACTCTAAGGCGGGTTAAGCTGATATGTTCTTGATTTATGCCTCTTGTCCTAGCACAATTATTAATAGTGTTACTTTGACTAGCAAAAGTGGCCTGGTTTGAATTATAAATGCTGTGATCTCAAATCTAATAGGCTTCTTTCCTTACTAAATTAAAAGCAGAGTTTTGGAAATTATCATATTCTGGCCGATCACATGAAAAAAAGCAATGAGAGGGACAGTAGTATTGGAAGAGCCTGACCTGATAAGGTCAGCTCTGGGAAATTGGCATCCCAAGTACTTGGGAGGAGGAGGAAAATGTTTGGCCTCCTTTCTTGATGGAGTGAGTTCTAGACAATTATCCTTTGAAATATTCTGAGAGAGAGAAAGCCAGAAATGTAGTGGTGGTGGTGGTGAGAATTGATTGACAGAGAAGATAAATCTACTCATTTGAATAAGCCCTTAACAGAGATCCAAACATTGTCATCATCTTTGACCTTTTCAGACCTGATTCCTGCTGTTTTTTGCTCAGAAAAAATAAGGAATAGGGAAACAGAAACATCCCCTAATGTAGCTACAGTTCCAACTTCCATACCACTGACACCATTACAGGGCTTTAGTTTTTCCTTCTTTTAATTGCGAGTGGCTATCCATTATAACAAGGTACACATTGCAATATAAGGCAGCAGCCTCCAGAGTAAACACAACATGGCAAGATGTTTCAAGGCTGACAAAACCATCAGGTTTGAATTGAATTTTTTCAGGATTAACACTATAAAAAAGTGAAATTGCCTAGTCTTGGAAAGGAATAAAAAAGTAACAATTCCAAAGATGAGTTGGAACCAGAAAA
>NW_017733436.1:2068-3275 GCF_001890085.2 Hipposideros armiger
GACAGATTGGGGTTCCATGGTAATTCTTAGAGTAATGTCCATATCTATATTTTCTAGCATGGATGTCAAAGGTTTTGTTTTTCTAATTTCCAGAGTAGCAAACTCCACCTGGGATATCAAATTCAAGCTGTGTTTCTTTCCACCTCTTACATATATAATAGTCTTCACAATCCTTCACTCAGAATTTACATAGTCATTTGGCTTAGTATTTTCACAATTTAGGTAAAATCTTAAATGTAGAATAGGAATGTATAAATATAAATGTAAGTATTTTATTTGGAGGTTCAAATCTAAGGATAACATGCCTTTCACAAATAAGACTGGCATCTTTGTTTTTCCACATCAAAAAGAATGAAAAGTTGACTCAAATGCTTCTTTTAATTTGTCATGTTTTGTATCTTCCATTTTAATACTCTTTCATGTGTTTATAATACAATGGTATAATAACTAAAAAATATATTGGTTAACTAAAAAAATTATGAATTATTATATGGAAAAAGAATAGATTATTTTCTTGTTTTCCCAAGAAGACTTGGATAAAATAAGGGAATAATAGTAATGCAATATTTAAATAATTAGTATAGAAAAATAATACAAAATATATACATATACAGTGGAAACATCTGAATACACAGTTTGGTTTATTATATTATTATTATTATTATTGTTATTATATACTTCAAGTAGACCAAGAAATTCAAACCAGAACATAATCAAAGTCCAATGTTTTATTCCAAAAAAACCTTTCAGTGGATGTTTAGGTTGAGTACCTGCTCATCCTTTCTTTCACTTTCTGAATCCAAATTACTATAGAGTAAGAATCCTTTTTCAATATAATGGCTGAGGCATTCCATGAAAGCCATCAAAAGAAGGCAGCTAAGTTTACTCTGCTTTGTTTATAAAGGCAGGAAAGTGGAGCAGTATATTATAAAAGATTTTCAAGAACAGGGTTTTGAACTAAAAGCACTTTCTGTTTTTATTTTCAGAGATTAAGATTGCTAGACTAATATATCTTGCAAGAACCCACACAGAGAAGAAAGGCAGCAACTCAGGTTTCAAACAAAAGAAGGACGACTTTAAAAACTTTTTTATGTACTTGATGATTACACGATATTTTTTTTTCTTTTATAGTAACATCAGTGTTCCACAGGTATATGACCATTCAATTAATTGATTAGGTTGAATTTCCACTCAGTAACGGATTTCT
>NW_017733436.1:6065-6979 GCF_001890085.2 Hipposideros armiger
AAAGGTTATCGAACAAAATGGGCCATATATTATTGATTGATCTTTGTTCTTTATAGAAATAAACAACGTTTTAAAAACAGAGACAAAACACATCATGACTTTTCCGACAATCCAATAATAATGTAGTGAAAATAGATCTCGAATTATTACTTATAGCTGTAATTGGCCATGAGTCTTGAGGGCTTGCCTGGTTCAGCCAAACAACCAAGCCAAGGAATATAAACTTTTGGAATTTCAACTTATTTCTTGCTTCATTAATTTCATTAACTTCCAAACTGATGAACTCTTAGAATTAAAATATCATTTACATTTAATAACCAAATCACTTTCTTTGCATTTAAATCTTTTAATTGTATTTTTTGAGTTCTAGTTCTAAGTCGTGTTTGTCAAAGTCTTAATGAGATTTATGTCATAGGGATCCAGAAGTTAGCTGAACAGTAACAGGACTGAATGAGACGATTTTCTTTAAAAGGAATTGAAAAAGGGCTTCAAATATCTGGTTTGTAATGTAGACTTCCTATACAGCATAGCTAAAGATATGTGTCTAAGACCAGTGAAGACTATATATTGGTAACTACTGATTTGTACAGGAAGATCAAATCTGGACACCTTTCTTTTTTCTTACAAGTACAGACTGTGTGGGACTTGTATGAAGTCTCATTTAATAAGAAAAGATTTTATTTTGCTGTTTACTTACAACATTGACAAATGGTGGCCAGAAGGGAAAGTAAAGTATGTAATCAATCTTAACACCTTTGTTGTTTTCCTGAGAGAACAATAACAAGAAGGAAAAAAAAAAGAAAAAAGAAAACCTAAGAAAGGACAAAACACAGAATATACTTGAAGAGAATAAGAGAAAAAATGTTTCTAGTTTATTAGTGTTGATGATGCTGATGTTGATAATGGTCATGACA
>NW_017733436.1:12739-13597 GCF_001890085.2 Hipposideros armiger
CCAGAAGTTTAATAACATGTATACTCCCTGTATACATAGAAGACAACTAGTAGAACTGAGTAACTCTTTAAAATGACCAAAGCCACTACTTTAAACACTATCTTCCACTAAAGAGAAGATGTTAGGGTCTGGGGGAGGAGTGCCAGTTATGGGAAGTCATCAGGCAAAGCATGACAAACGGGATGATTGTTATGCAGATATAAGTATTTCTCTTCTCCATTGTTAAGAGTTTCTAGAGATTTAGCCATTCTCCTCTTCCTCATACAGCGTAGGATACACCCTTAAAATTGAAGATTTTACTTTTTTTTCAATTAATTTAATTTATTTTTTTTTCAGATTTCTATTAAAATATAGTTAACATACATTATATTTGTATCAGGGGTACACCATAGTTACTCAACATTTTTATAACTAAAGTAGTGATCACCATGATAAGTTCAACAACCATCTGACACCGTACCACACTATCACAATTTTACTGACTATATTCCCTGTGCTGCACATGACGTCCCCATGACTTATTTGTTTTATACCTGGAAATTTGGACCTCTTATTCCCTTTCACCTCCTCCTCCCCCCCCCTTTTTAAATTTTTCAATTACAGTTGATATTCAGTATTATTTTATATTAATTTCAGGTGTGCAGTATAGTGGTTAGACATTTATATAATTTAAGAAGTGATCCCCCTGACAAGTCTGGTACCCACCTGGCACTACTTATTGACTGTATTCTCCATGCTATAATTCTGCACTGAACATATGGAGGCACATGTCTCCTTGAAGTAGCATTTGGGTTTCTTTGGATATATACCCTGAAGTGTGATTATTGGGTTCTTCTTTGTCTCTTCTTATAACCTTTT
>NW_017733436.1:13826-15550 GCF_001890085.2 Hipposideros armiger
TAAGCCTGGGGCATGACTACCCACCATGAAGTGCCCAGGTAGGAATTGAAGATCAGATCACCCTGTGAGGATACTTTCAGTCACTGATCTTGTCAGATTTATTACAGAGCCCATTTTTAACTCTCAGGGTATATCTATTTTGAGCCTCAATCTGATCTACACTTTCCTCCCATTTGGTGGAAACAACTCTCTGACCCCCAAAGATTCACATTCTTCTTCCAGAGTATGAACTAGGTGCTGGTGTGCAGCCAAACATATTTTGGAGCCCTCTTGTATCTAGGCAGAGACACGTGATTATTAATTCTGGCTAATGAAATGTAAGCAAAAATAATGAGCATCACTTCTTCAATAGGAGAGTTTTATATATCCCATGTGTCTTTCTCACGCTGTTCCTCCCACACTATGCTGAACATGTTAGCTCCCAGATTCTAGGGGTATGAATCGTGGAGTTGGGTTGGAGGGAAGCTAACTTAATCTGTTTAGGTTGGCACACTTTTTTCTGTACAAGGCCCACTTTATAAGTATTTTTGAATTTATGGACCACAATCGTCTTTGTCACTTGTTTTCCTTCTCCCCCTATAAGACTTTTGAAAATGTAAAGATGATTCTAAGCTTGTTAATCATACAAAACAAGGTTATGGAACAGACAGGCTGGTGGCCCTAGTTCTCCAACCCCTGTATGAAACCACTGAAATGTGGAGGTTTTGTAATAGTGGTGAACATATCCTGATGAATGCACACTAGACCACGGATTGGCAAATTTCATCCCCAGGCTGAATCTGGCCTATAGTCTATTTGCATAAATAAAATTTTACTCGAACACAGCCACATACCCATTCAGTTCCATAATCTTTTGGAAGCCAGTGTCATTCCTGAGCATTTGTAACAAAGACCATAGTGCCAGCTTAGACTAAATTATTTCCTATNAAATGTGGGGAATTATTGGAGGAACAGAAATGATCCCATTAAATAAGGAAAGACTACATAGCTTAAACTACATTTCAAAAAAACTAATTATCAAACCAATAGCCTTGCATCCTGGAACCTACTGCTCAACCAGTACTGCCCAGGAACCTTTTTATTTCAAAGGGAAAACAACAGAGATCAGATTGTTTTAGCTTGGTTGTTCGAAAAAGCAGGCCCAAGTCAATGATATGGATACAAATATTTTAATTGGATGTGATCCAAGAAAACATGGAATGGTGGACTAAAGATGAGCTCAAATTCTTTGCCACTTTTCTGAATGAGAATGAGATCTATTTATTCACTGGCATTATGGCTGATTTAATGTGGGCTAGATTATGACTGCTTTGACCAAAGAATAGAGTAGAAATGCATAACAAAAGGGGCGCTGCATTATTTCTGAGACTAAATATAAGACTTTTTGCTGCTTTTGCCCTAATATTTGGAAACAATCACTCTGGGAATTCCTAGCCACCAATAAAAGGTCAAAGTATACTGACTGCCATGATATAGAGGTCCCATTCTCATTTCATAGCACATCTTCCCTTCTTTATGTTTATAATCCTATGGCCAAATAATGCTCTTAAACAGATAGTTGGGGGAAGATATTAACTTAAAGAGAAACTACCTGTATGTAGCCCTTAGGGTGAGGCTAGGGAATAAGAATATGGTAGGTACCAATAGAGGCAACTAATTGTGTTGACTTCAGTTCCTAAACGTTGGAATGGAAGATTCCTTTGAGTAACTTAGTTTGTACAGGT
>NW_017733436.1:15742-16642 GCF_001890085.2 Hipposideros armiger
GATTCTTTCTTTGTCCTTAATCATTGCTATTCTAATTATAATGTGTCTAGGTGTGGACCTGTTTGGGTTCATCCTATTTGGGATTCTCTGCATTTCCTGGACTTGTATGTCTACTTCTTTCACCAGGTTAGGAACATTTTCAGTCATTATTTCTTCAAATAGGTTCTCAATGCCCTGCTTTCTCTCTTTTCCGTCTGGTACCTCTTTGATGCAAATGTTATGTTTGATGTTGTCCCAGAGGTCTGTTAAACTCTTCTCACTTTTTTGAATTCTTTTGTATTTTTGCTGTTCTGATTGATTGTTTTCTGCTATGTTGTCTTCCAAATCGTTGATTTGGTCCACTGCTTCATCTGTGGATTCACTGCTGGTGATTCCTTCCAGTGCATTCTTCATTTCAGTTATTATATTCTTCACTTCTGACTGGTTCTTTTTTATGGTTTCTATGTCCCTTTTTATGTTTGTTATCTATTTTTTGAAATTCTCACTAAGTTTCTTGAGCATTCTTCTAACTATGGTTTCAAACTCGCTATCTGGTAGGTTGCTTTCCTCCATTCATTTAGTCCTTTTTCTGGGGTTTTCTTCTGTTCTTTCATTTGGGACACATTTCTTTGTTTCCTCATTTTGGCTGCCTCTCTGTTTGTTTCTATGTATTAGGTAGATCTGTTACATCCTCCTAACTTGGCCAGGTGGCCCTATGTAATAGGTGTTCTGTGGGGCCCTGGCACAATTTTTTGGTCACCTGTACCAGGTGCTCCAGGAGTGTCTCTTTTTTGGTTGTGTGTGCCGTCCTGTTATAACTGAGCCTTGGTTGTAACTGGCACATTAGTGGGTGGTGTTGATTCTCAGGCTGACTGGCTATGGGGTTTGGCCACATCCACAGCTTATGGGCTGCTGTGCAGG
>NW_017733436.1:21698-23930 GCF_001890085.2 Hipposideros armiger
ATAACTCTGGTAAAGCATGTCTCCATTCTGTCAAGATTCCATTAAAAAACAAACAAACAAAAAACATTAATTTCCTTTTGGTACAGTTGAGGTAGCTAAGGTTTTGATTCACTGACTACAGATGTGCCCAACTGTCTGAATTTTCACTTCATTCCAACAAATAAACTCGCTAAGTAAACATTCAAACAAACATTTACATCATTATAACAAAATTGTTAACCTCCCAGGAATATGTGCTGACTGCCTGGTGACTATCTCTGTGGTTTATCTCCATATTATACCAAAAATTAAGAAAACCAAACTTAAAAAGATTTTCCTGGGAATTCTTCTAACTAAAATATAACATTTTCCAAACCTAATGGTAATAATAATGTCTTTTAATGTACATACCTAAAATATTACAGTGCTTAATGCATATTAAAATAGTTAAGAAATGCAACAATGGTTTCCTCCTGACTATTTCTAGTCACAAGGCATTTCTTTCTTTGATTCTACCTCCTTTTAACTCTGCGTTTCAAAGACTTCAGCCAACCCTGGAATATTGCCATTTCCCAACTTTGCTACTGCATAGTACAGATACGGTGATGGTGACTTAAAACAAAGTGTTGCTTGATCCTATTTCTTTAAGGCAACTTCATTCCATGATGTTGAATCATGTAGTGTACTTGTTATTGTTTTTGTTGTCTTAATAAATCCTGAAGAGTAATTTAATTTTCTCTCCTTTTCTTCTCAACAGACTATTTGGTCCTTTCTCTTATCCCTTAGTTTTGTCTAATTTAATGGGTACTTTGTTGATCACTTGTCTGTAGTTTCTATTACTCCCACTGTTCTTTTTTACTTAATTATTTGAGGGATTACACCATTTTCTCTTAAAATAGATTCATTTTTTAAAGTCCTGTCAATTAGTCTCTCACACCTTTAATGATGTTTACTACAGCAAGTAGCAAGATTTATTTCAGATGTGCNTATCCATTGAGAATTATCTAGATCAAGTTTGCTAGCCCTAGTAAAAGAGATTTAGTCAGTTTCCAAAAACCAAAACTAAGAGAAGAAATATGTGAATATAACATATGCAGGCTGGGGGTAACAGATAGAGATTTTTAAAAAGACGCTTTTGAAGTGAGAGATGATGGGGTTATGGGATATGGAAGGTTTGTCAAAGACAGAGAAAAATAAAAAGATATTTAAAAATCACTGCTCTGGACTATTTGTCACCTTCATGGTATTTCAATAAGTTCAAGTGAAATGAAGGACTTGAATTATTTTAAATTTATTCTGTTTTCATAGGCTGTGTCATTTTAACTGCAACACTGCCCTGTGTCTGAACTGCATGGGTCAGGGCTATTGAAGTGTTTCTATGAGTTAGATTGATAACTTCCCCATGAATCAGGGAAATGTTGCCTGTGATGTATATATTAGGTTTTCACATAATACTTCTACTTCCTGCTGTAGGAAAGAAAAAAATTTCCTTCTACCCTTCTAGGTTATTTGGCTTGTCAAATAATTAAATTGACATAAGACAGAATAACAAGAGGAAAACAAATTTGATTTTATATGTATGGGAGTCCCACAAAGATATGAGACCCAAAGGCAGTCAGGCAATTGAGGTGTATAGGCCATTCTGAGCTAAGGAATTAGATAAGGGTCCAGGGCTTCAAAGGGCATTGGGGAAATTTACAGGAAGATAAGAAAAACAGAGGTTTGGTAATCTGATGTCTGCCCTGACATGCAGGTAAGTCTTTCAGATAAAAATGTTATCTCTGGTAATAGTTCTCTTTCTGGTACAGGCCCCCTCTATAAATTCTTTAAACAGTTAAGAGAGTGGTAAAAGGTTTTCCTTAGTCTGCTGGGTCCAGATTGTTTTTAAGTCAAAATAATTCAATTACAAAAGTGGCACAATTTGGGATCACATAGTCTCTTCCCTTTCACTGCTTATCTTAGCAGTGTACTTATTAATAACTGTACATGTTATTAATTTTCCCATGTCTTTTCTTAGGGACACAGTTAATAAAATTAGCCCTTACATACTCATGTTTGACCTATAGCAGGGATCGGCAAACTGCAGCTCGCAAGCCACATGCGGCTTTTTGGGTACGTTCTGTCTCAAAAGTTTGCCGACCCCTGGAAGAGCCAATCCTGTCCCTCACAACAGTTTAAAAACTATTTGAGAGTCATTCATATGTTTTTACATAATCACTATTATGTGAATAATATCCTTTAAAGATGTTATAA
>NW_017733436.1:29085-32554 GCF_001890085.2 Hipposideros armiger
GCAATGTGATAATGAGGTCAGGGTTACTCTTCCAAAAACAATCAAAGGAGATAACTCTTATCACTAAGGCTCAGCTCAAAATGCTACCTCCTCAGAGAGAAGATGCAAGGAAAGAGCATTTTAGGCTAAGAGAACTGCAAATGAAAACTCCTTGAATCAAGAATGAGACAATGTGGTGAAAAGTAGCATCAAGTGGCAAGTTATCATCTTGGTATGGCTTAAAATAATATATCCTAACTGGACTGGTCAATAGAAAATCCTTATTGTAAGAAAATATGTCTCTTTTACAGCCTTCCAGTTGTTTCTAGTTTAGTCCTTTGAAACGGCACTAATATAAGCCTAATCCTTCTAATGTTTGTCTTCTTTAGTACTAAACTTCCTCAATTCCTTTCAACATTGCAAGGTAGTATAACAGGAAGTGTCCTGGCTTTGTTGTTAGATAAACACCAGCTTTAATATATATTAGCTGTGTGGTGTCAGGAGGCCTTTTTGAGCTCTAATATATATTAACTTTGTGGTCTCAAGAGAATTGCATAATCTTTCTTAGTTACACTTTTCTCTCTTGTAAAATAAGAAAAAATCATACCCAGCTTCCAGGAATATTGTGAGGATTAAACAAGAAAACTGCATAAAGTACAAAGACAGCACCATGTACACAGCATGTGTTAAATGAAAGGTGGCTATAATAACAGTTATTACAGTCTTATTACCTTTGTTTTATGGCAGCTCTCTTGTTTGTCAATGTTCCTTTGAAAGTGCTGCTTCCAGAATTTAATACTGAAATCCAGGTAGGGTGCATTGAAGGCATCAGTGAAGAACTATTGTATTCTTTGTTCTTGACACTTTACTTTTATAATTGAAGTCTTTGATGACTTTAACGTTTTTGGCAAGCATATGATACTTATATTGACCTTACTGTAAACAAAATCTCTGCCTTGTTTGCATATGTCTTACTTTTTCTCTCCTTTTCTGACCTCAGAGTGAAATCTCTGAAACTTAGATGAGAGGCAGTGTAATACAGAGGATAAAATACTGTTCTTCATGGCCAGGTCTGGCTTTGAATATTGGCTTTGTACGTATCAAACTTGGGCAAATGGTTAAAAAATTTTCTGAACATTTTACTCAATTGTTTCATGTGGATATTAAGAACTAGTCAGTAGGGTTTTTGTAAAGGTGGAATTGGATAATATATTTAAAAGGTTAGTGTAAGACTTAGGATATAGTAATAGATCAATAAATGGCAGCTATTGTTAACATTCTAATAAACTGCATTTTGTTAGTTTAATCATTACTCNAAATAATTGTATTGGAACACCCTCCCTACTCACCTGATCTGGGCCCCAATGACTTCTTTCTTTACCTAAAGATAAAGGAAATATTGAAAAGAAGGCATTTCAATGACATTCAGGACATTGAGGATAATACAATGACAGCCCTGATGGTCATTCTTGAAAAAGAGTTCCAAAATTGCTTCGAAGGGTGGACTAAGCACTGGCGTTAGTGCATAGCTTCCCAAGGCGAGTACTTCCAAGGTGATTGTAGCGATATTGAGCAATGAGGTATGTAGCACTTTTTCTAGGATAAGTTCGTGAACTAATTGCCCAACCCCATATATTAAAACTGTCCCAACTGTCTTGTGCATTTCTTAGTGCTTCTTTACAAGTTCTACAGTATAATTGTATATTCACTTGTACATACTGAAAGATTATTTTGGTGTGACTATTGTGAAGTTTTAAGTTGTTTTGAAGACACAGTACATAGTCCATATACAGACTAACTTCCATTTGCTGTCTTCATTATTTATTAGGCTAAATAGACTCAGATTCTTACAATGAATGAGCTAATGATACTTCATCTAAGGTATGAATAGCTTCAACAACATTTATTCCGTGTTCAACAAATAATCACTGAGTGTCTGCTCTGTGCCTCACACAATTCTGATCTTTGTTTTCTTGGAATATTCATTCTAGTGAAGGAGAAAAATAACCAAAGTTAAAAATAAATAAGTAAGGGCAATGTGATAATGAGGTCAGGGTTACTCTTCCAAAAACAATCAAAGGAGATAACTCTTATCACTAAGGCTCAGCTCAAAATGCTACCTCCTCAGAGAGAAGATGCAAGGAAAGAGCACTTTAGGCTAAGAGAACTGCAAATGAAAACTCCTTGAATCAAGAATGAGACAATGTGGTGAAAAGTAGCATCAAGTGGCAAGTTATCATCTTGGTATGGCTTAAAATAATATATCCTAACTGGACTGGTCAATAGAAAATCCTTATTGTAAGAAAATATGTCTCTTTTACAGCCTTCCAGTTGTTTCTAGTTTAGTCCTTTGAAACGGCACTAATATAAGCCTAATCCTTCTAATGTTTGTCTTCTTTAGTACTAAACTTCCTCAATTCCTTTCAACATTGCAAGGTAGTATAACAGGAAGTGTCCTGGCTTTGTTGTTAGATAAACACCAGCTTTAATATATATTNCCATTATCAAATATAGTTTACCAAACATTTGCTTCTCATCTCCATGTGAATACTTTCCTCCCCTTTG
This sequence comes from Hipposideros armiger, assembly GCF_001890085.2. Taxonomy (NCBI): domain Eukaryota; kingdom Metazoa; phylum Chordata; class Mammalia; order Chiroptera; family Hipposideridae; genus Hipposideros; species Hipposideros armiger. The sequence goes on from NW_017733436.1 coordinate 31,630, forward strand.
AAATCCAAACCATTACTCCCCTTCCCCTCTCCCTTCTCCTTAACACAAAACAGCATAAAAGTCTCAACTGATAGATTTGTCATTGGGCTCCCCTGTTCTTATGGAACTCCTGCATGTATATACTTTATTGAATTTGGTTGATTTGTCTTGTGTCAATTTGATTATTAGATCAGCTAGAAAAACTAAGAGGGAAACAGGGAAATTTTCACTCTTCCATCACTGGTAATTTTTGAAAACTAATAAGTGATAATCAATCACAAAAGGCATGACTTAGTGAATATGCAAAAGTATGGATGATGAAGCGAGTTGAAAGAATGTATAATAGAGGCTAAATTGAAATATTCTAAAACTAATGCTTTTTAAAAGAATCAAGACCAAATATATATATATATATATATATATATATATATATATATATATATATAGTTGTATCATTCTTAATTTATTTGACATATATCTTACAAGACTCAAACTTGTAATTTTCTCATATAAGTGCATAATACTGAGGTTCTTTATGTAGGCATAAATATAAGAAGAGCTTTAAGAGACAAAAGTTTTTAGATATTATGTTTGGGAAACCCTGGTGTCATTTCTGATCAAAGAAAAGCAAGAAGTTATGGAAGAATGATGTTAGGGAAAATCAGCCTCTGTCTAGAACCTAGATACTACTATATTTCTACAACTTTGGGGATTGTAGAACATAAAAGTATCACGTCTTAAAATTGAAATGCCTGTTGGGGTTATTGATGTAGGAACGTCCAAACCTGTAGAGGATGTTTATGAGTTTATCTGAGCCAAACTGATGACATACTGGGAAGCAAGATCTCAAATGCCTCAAGAATGACAGTTGGCAGTTTCTTTTACACATTTGGAGTTAAGGAGGGAATACTAGGAAGATTATATAAATGTAGGAGAAAGCAAAGGG
>NW_017733436.1:39166-43105 GCF_001890085.2 Hipposideros armiger
TATGTATGTATGTATTTTATAGACTTGAGATTATATTTTTAATATTATTTTTAAAAATAATGTTATAAAGGTTTTTTATATTAAACTTTTGTGACCATATTTTAATGGCTGTATGTTATTCCATGATTATAACACAATTCATTAAATTATTCTCTTGCTTTATGGAATTAAGTTTATTTTTTAACGTTTATAAAAATGCCATTTGAGACCTTTTTTTTAGGCATTTTTACGTTCCTGGTTGTTTTCTTGGCATGCTTTCTTAAAAACGAAAATAAGAGAATAAAAATCATAAACATTTATAAATAAGTCATACATATCATTTAGCTAATTTCTGTGAGACTGTAGGCATTTATAACACACCTGCTATGCTTTAGAATTCCCATCTCACTGCATATTCACAGGCAGCAAGTGTTATCCTCGTTACTCTGCAAATTAAGTAAAAGGGGGGCTTCAATTTGCATCTCTATGCTTATAAGTAAGATTGAACATACTTTTTAATTATATCATTCAGTTCTTCTGTGAATTGCATGCTTGTTTACCCATTTATCTATTCAACTCTTAATGTTTTATCTCATTATGGGTTCCTGGTTGCTTTAAACAGTAATTTTGAAATTAAAGGCAAGTTTATTTTAAAATGAATTCGGAAAATATTTTAATAATGCCACTTTGAATTAAATTTAATAAAGATATAGTCATGAAGTTTCCATTACATCTAGAAATTGTGACTTTTTTAACATCTACATTTTTATGATCATGAGCAAAATAATATTTGAGCTATTCTTTTACTTTCTAATTGCAATAACAAAATTCTAAAAGATAGAAGTCATAAATACATTTATCATGATCAGAATTTTTGGGGACTGTACTAAACTCTACTTAATATTTGCATTCAGAGTTTTAAAATCTACTAGCTCTAACTTTCTGTACTTGTCTCTTCTCACTTCAAGAAATACTTTTGGGGGCCAGCTGAGTGGCGCATTGGTTAGGAGTTGGCTTGGGACACCAGATCTGAGCAGCAGGGCCCTGGTTGGGATCCTACATGAGGGCCAATGATGTTGCGCCCTCTATAGCTAAGATGGTGAACAACAGCTCTATCTAGAGCTGGGCTACCGTTAATCGCTGGCAACGGTGTAGGCTGAAGTGGGGCTGGCTGGCAGCAGGCATGAGCTTTCGTGAGCAGGTGCTGGTGAGAGACTGTCTCACCTGAGAAGAGCACAGTGGTAATACCAACATGTGGCAGTGAAGCTACGACCTCCACAACTAGACTGAAGAACAAAAAGACAGCAACTTGTCTGTTCCCCTTCCCCAATTCCCCAATAATCAAATCTTTAAAAAAATAAAAATAAAAAAAAATAAAAAAATGCAGCATCAGTTTAAAAAAAAAAAGAAATACTTTTGGGATAAGATGTACCCTGAATTGTAGGTAATTTTCCCTAGGTGAGGTTCAGCTTATTCAGTTATAGTAATTGGCTTAATAGACTAAAACAGAAGCATACTTAAGGTCATGGCTATAACCAGAAAGTCTATATCTACAGAATAAAACATCTGAACTATTACCCATTAATTTGGCATAAATATCCAAAAACTGTTGTTTTTTTTAACCAGGATAGAGACAAACATGTTGTATCTTCAAACATATCATATCCATGAGAAGAAGTATGTGGGGATAAGGTGAATGAAAAAGTATCTACGGTTTGATAAACAATCAATTTCTTGCATTATTGAAAGTAATTAAGTATTTTTTTAAAATTATTGTAGCACAATTCAGTGGCTAAGAGCAGAGTTCAAAATCAATCTTCTCCAGGAAGTAATTGTGGGAGATCAGACAACTTATGTAACATCTCTTGGCCTCAGTTTCTCAGGGTCAATAATGTACTCAAAGTGGTTGCTTTTATCTCAATGCAGAAACAATGCATGCACATGAGTTTATTCTCTACATATGAGGTCGCCGTAAAAACCAAAGACAGATTTTTGTAGTGTTCCATAAGTAAAGGAATATTGAAATGTGCATCATTAGAATACGTAAGTTCTTTGGAAAAGGGCATCCATGTTATGTCATGTGTAAATTCAATTAATTTTTGCCAAGAAAAACATAGATTCACTGTCTTTACTACAATTTTGTAACTTATTCTGTTTCATATGTGAAATATGTGTGTGGGTATGCCAATAAACGCATATATGTTTTCAGGTATATGGAAGTGAGATAAATTACTTCTGTCCTTTATTTCTTAGTTGTTATAAAAATTCTCTTATATGTTATACACTCCTTGAGGCCAGAACTTTTTTCCACTCCACTACAGAATTCTCTAGTATGTTCATCAAACCGAGCCCATGAATATGGCATCACTTAACCATGGTTTCATATTTATTAATAAGGTTCTAGCCATATATGAGAGGTCTTAGATGTCAGCAGCATTTCTAGAGCTGGAGGTAGTGAGTTCTATTAATTCTCTATCATCAGTTAGAGTACTTCAATTAAAACATGGGTGGTAGTTGGGGGAACAGGAGGAGGTTATATTACTTTATATACTCTGTGGATTTCCAAAGTGTGTTTTTACAGCATCTTTCTCTGTAGAACTAGTTCTACCTAGAGCATTGCTTTGAAATTTCAATTTATGTTGATATTCTGTCCAACCCACCTTAATTTGTTTCAAATGAAACTGACCCTTGGAAAGAATAGTTTACAAAAGAAAAGGATTAATTATAGCAGCAATTCAATAACCGCTACCTTCTAAATCAGTGAGTCTCTTTGTCTTGATTATTTTAACAAGGTTCTCTTCATTTACACAACCTTCCCCTTCCTGCAGTCAGTCCAATTACCTTCCCTTCTTGTTTTATGACTCTGCAAATGGATACATTACTTATAATCCATGAAATCAACTCCCCTATTCAATTTTATTTGTTTTTATCTCCATCTCCCTTTTCCTTAAATGCCATTTGGAAATTAGTTTTGCTTTCTATTCAGTTGTGATACATTCAAATTCTCAATAAAAGCTGAGGCCACTGAAAGCTCTGTGTTAGTGCTGCAGTTTTAACAATGATTTAATTTTGACTTATTTAAAATTAATTGCAACACTGAAGTTGAGGCTTGTGTTCGTAATGTCACGTTTGCCTGAAAAAAAAGCTGAAGAGTTAACGGCCTGATAAAAATATACTATGTTGGTAAAAGAAAAGATATTCTCATTTCCAAGACCACACTACCTGTGTGAAGTAGATAAATCAGCTCCTCACTTCAAGATCAATCCTATCCTGGGCTGCCAGACACTGAGTGAGAAGATAATTTAATAAATGAGTAGACAGAGTGAGTTCAGTGAGCTCTATGAAAGGACCTGAGAGTTTCCAAGGGTGAGTCCATCCCATATCACTAGGAAAAGTGCCAGCCCTAAGAAGTGGGTTATGATAACTGTAAAGTGTATTTGTCGGAGGGGCTGTAGCATGGGGAATGGAACTCCATGATTAACCAGTTTCATTCCCAGTGGTACTTTCCTCCCTAAATACTTGCATGTGAAGAAATAGTTCTCTATTTGATGATTGATTGCCCATAGCAGATACTAAACAATGTATGAGTTAACAAATGCATTCAATTTGCATCCTAATATTCTCCAAAGTCAAAATGGTTGGTTTTCTTTTCCATTTTTAAACACTTGGTTTGGCTTATGCACCCCAAGAAAAGTATATCACTGAGTTAAGAAACTGGAAATAAGTGTAATACAAATGTTTCCCCCCTTCAAATTCTACTTTACTGAAGAAAAGGGAAAAAAAAAACCTGGCTAAAACATACATAAATTATATTTTCACAAAGGAACATCCCAATTAAACTGATAGCAGGACATAACGAAACACAGGATTGTGCAAGAAACTAGGGGCTGAAAAGTGTTGGTCTTCTCAATAGCTTTACTCAACCCATTTGTGATAGGAATGTCTATCAATCAGAATGAA
>NW_017733436.1:49485-55941 GCF_001890085.2 Hipposideros armiger
GGAAGAGTGCAAAGATAATAGCAACATGGGCCAGTGAAATGATGTCCTCCACAACTAGACTGAAGAACAAAAGGACAACAACTTGTCTGTTCCTCTTCCCCCATCACCCAATGCTGTTCTGCTCCCCCAATTCCCCAGTAAATAAAATCTTAAAAAAAAGTGCTCATGAATTAAAAAACAAAACAAAAAACAAACAAGAAAACTATGTTTGACAGTTACCTTTTTAAAGGTTTTCTCCTTGTGATGCTATGTTTTGAGGGAAAGTCTCAATTAAATGCTAGCTTATATTTAACACTTTGCATGTTTCAGTTTTCAGTCAGGGAAGCATGAGTGCTGACTATGAAGGGAATAAGTGACTCATGAAAAGAATAAGATATTGCATAAACTGGGAAAGTGAAAATATGGATGGGGGAATTGAAGAATGAGAGAAAAGGTCACTAGCCCATTCTCTTGGAAAACCAGTGCAGGTGAATGAGTCAACTTTAAAATTCAGGGAACCAAGTATACCCAGCTACCAAAGGAGAGGGACAAAAAGTGAGCTCATGCAGAGGTTTTGGACTTGTTGCTTCCATGTGGTGCCACCTCTGAGGTGAGAAACACAGATGGGGGAGGGCCCAAAGGGCACGTCGGCATTAGTCTATCATTGCATCTGACCATAAAGACCATCAAAGAATAATGACAATTGCTTCACTTCCACTTCCCAAATCTTATGCAAGTTCCTCTTTGGGCCAACTTTAACCTAGAAGTACAAGGAAAAAGGGTCCAGGGGAGCATGGTTCTCAGTTTAACTAGTTAACATAGCAACATTCATCATACTCCTTCCTATCATTCTCTAGTTCTTGTTGACTAGAGTGACCCCAAGGGGCATTAACAGCAGGCACTGCCAAGTGACAAGGGCCATGGGTTGACTGCAAGAGCACCAAGAGAAGTTAAACTTGTGAATGCATACATAGACAAAAGTAAATTGAACCTACGTAGCTTGACTTTATAAATAATTTCATGAAAAGAAATTTAGATTTTGTCACTTACTTTCTGTGTAACACTGAGTTAATATGTAAACTCTCTGTATCTCCGTTTTCCTTTTGTAAAATGGACTTAATAGTGTAACTAGCTGTCTTCAGATGGCTTCCCTGGGTGCAGGTCTTGAGGTGAGCTTCTGTGCAAACATGAATTATTAGGAGATATTCTCAGGAAAGGGAAGAAAATCGCAAGGAAATGCATGAGTTATCAATAGAGAGGAGAGTTTGCTCAGTCCCACAGGGGTAATCTGAAGAGAATGCAGACTTCACCTCTGAGGTGACTCAACCGGAGGCAAGAGAACTGGGGAATTTATACTCTGCACTTTCACTCATGGGTTAAGGCTGTCCTGGGGGACTGCCCCAAGAACTTGCCTCTCCATATGCACAGGAAAAAGGACTCTGGTAACATGAGGGCAGCTCTATCAGAAAGAAGCACAGGTAAATCACAGGGAAGCCAGTGTGCAAGAAAATGGTAAGAGAATGAGAAGGAATATGCTTAGAGTGTTTGACATCTACTACAATACTTTAAAAGGTTTTTGTGCAAACTTAATGATCAAATATATATAAAAGGCCTAGAAAGTTAGCTACACAAAGTGAGCACCCAATAATATGTAGCCAGCAGTAGCAGCAGCAGAAATAGATGCGTTGTTGTGTGGAGAGCTTCCTGAATAAACTATTTCATGTAAAAAAGGAAAATATCAGTGGCAAGACTGTTAGTAAAAATAGGGGTGAAGTTGGGAAAGCTATGCATACTCAGTGAAAACATGACACTCCAGGGGCAAAATTGATTCTCGTCCTGAAAGCTATCAAAAGGCACTGTAAAGTTGTAATTTAGACAGTTTGGTATTACTATGGGAATTGATAAATGGAACACAACACATTGAAAAGCGAACCAGAGAATATGTAGCAATACATCACAGTATAAAGGAGGCGCTTTAAAATGAAGAAAGGATGGTGTTTAATAAATTGTGTTGGAATTATTGGAAATCCCTTTACATGTAAAAATTAAATTTTGATTTTTATCCCACACAATGTATGGAAATAAATCTCAAATGCAATCATGATAAAAATATTTAAATGATAAGACAAATAGAATCCCTCATTTGGTTAAGAGCTTGCTCAAGAGTGCGAGCTCTGAGCAACAGGGTCGCTGGTTCAATTCCTGGCCCAAGCTGAGCTACTGCTGAGCTGCCAACAGGTGTCAGGATGGCTCAGCTAAAAAAAGAGAAATAGAATCCTGTGATAATTCTTCCAGAATTTAACAAAGAAAAACAAATGTCATCATAAAAATTGATGGCAGATTTGCCAATTATTTTTTTNCTATGAACGAGGGATTATGAAGCTCACTCAAAGATGGCAAAAGGTTGTTGAACAAAACAGGCAATAAATCATTAATTGATCTTTGTTCTTTATATAAATAAATAACCTTTGGAAAACATAGACAAAATACATCATGACTTTTCCGACAACCCAATATGTTCCTCTCTGGAGGCTCTAAAAGTAAATCAACTTTCTTGTCTTTCCAGCTTCTAGGGGCTGCCTGTATTCTTTGGCTTATGGCCACTTCCATCTTCAAAGCTATGGATAGCTGTTTGAGTCTCTCCCACATCACATCACTTTCATGCTGTCTTTTCTGCCTGTCTTTTTCACATTTTAGGGCACCTGTGATTATTTCGGGCTCACTGTATAATCCAGGATAGTCTCTATAACATAAGGTCAGCTGACTTTATTATCTGCTACCATAATTTTAATCTCTTTTGCATATCACAGTCTATTCACACGCTCCAAGAATTATGACATGGGCATTTTTGGGATGCCATTATTCTGCCCACCACTGATCACTATCCTTATAATTCTCCTTTATAGGAGAACCTGACTAACAGCTCACCTCTACCTGATCATTGGCACTAGTTTGTTCATTAGCTGAGGATAATTTGGGCTCCTGAATCCTAGCACTTAAATAATTCACTCAAATGTCTTACAATTGCCATCTGATCTCATATCTTTAACAAAGGCCTCATCCAGAAGCCAATTTCTTACACTGGTTTCACTATTTTAATTCTTGCATTCCTAGTTTGTACCTAATATCTTTCAGACTAACTACTACAATGTTTTAAAGAAATTTTCCTTCCAGAGCTAGAGTTTTTTCTTTATTCTGTGAACTGTGCTTGAGATTCCAATTCATGTGACTTTGTATATGACTATTTCCAGACTCCCAGTCCTCTTGTTCCTCTGTACCTGTCAGAATAATACTAATATCATGTGCTCAAATTTTCTGAAGTCAACCACCTGCTTGCATGAGCATCTTCTCTATCATTACATCCTGAATTCTAGCTACAGGCTACCATAGAATTTTGCCCTATGGTACCTGCAACATTCTGATTGACAAGTCAAGACAGTAATTCATCACCACCCAGATGAGTCACCACTGCTAATTTTTGGAGGGTTAGGAACATTTTTAAGTCTCTCGCTTGAAAAGGATCTTTTTTTTTTGTCCATGTGAACCTCTCTCTCTTCTAGCTTAAAATGCCTTCTTTTGATTATGCTCACAAACAGATTCCCACATGTTCTCTATCTCTCTTCAGGACCAAGAGTAATGGTAAGGCAAGAAAAGAGCTGGTGCACAAAATTACAAAATTTAATAAAGCACTCACTGTCAAGGTTGTGCAGATACAGGGTCAGCCCTTTCATGACCCTGACAGTGAAAATGTCTCCTTAAATTTTGTTTCCTAGGCTCCTTTCTTGACTCACACTCATCCAGGCCTGGTGTTTCACCTTCAAATTTAATGGAACTTATTATTAAATCTATACCCATCATTTGTCATTATAGAAGAAGAGAAAGAAGAGCTACACTGTATCCTACAAAATACAGAGAGATCACTTAAAGTATTCTCCAAATGGAAACATGATCTGATCTGTCAACCCTGAACTTCTACCACCATGATTTATCAATTCCAACGTCTTCCTCCATGACCCATCAGCTCTGAACTCTGCGTGACCCATCAACTTCTGCCTCTCCCACCCTGACCCATCAACCTCAACTTCTCCTACCATGGCCTGTCACCATCAATTTCTCCCACCACGACCCCTAAATCCTGACTTCTCTATCATAATCTCCCAACTTCAACTTCTGTATTTCACCCCCAACTTCTTCTACCATGAGCTTTGATTTGTCTACCAAAACTATTTCTGCATTTTCTTTAGAGGAGTTTCTTGCAAACACTGAAATTATATTGTACTAGCACATTCTTTAGGCTGGATTTGAGGTTTTATGGATGGGAATAGTAAGAGAAAACTGTTGTCAATTTTAATTCCTCCAAAATTTGGAAAGAGAGGTAGAAAGCAATTCTTTACATACCTTTCTCTATCTAGATAACTACCTCCATTTTATGCTATCGTAAATCTCCTTCTTAAGGGTCTCTGTTGTATTAGATTTCTACAATTGCATCCATTTTTCTGTCACTTTTTATTCTTCTCTTGACATTAATTGACTCTAATGGAACTTTTTTGAGCTTCTGTGCTTGTAGAATTACTTACACGGGACAGAGACCAAAATGTTGCTTGCCCATGAGATTTTTTNGTCTTCATGACTGCTTGTATTTCTGCATCAATTTCTAAATTTAAACAACTCTAAAAATGAAAGTCAGTTCATTTTATTTGGATCTTTCTTTTCTCAAACTGTTGTGAGCCAGTCATGTCACAGGATGAAAAGGATAGTAAGAGCTTTCTTCATCCATAAGGTAGAAGTTCTAATGACAAGGAGACCTGGTAAGCATAAGTTCATAGGTATGCATAAGTCTAGATTGCTACAGTACTGCCTTTTGTTTTATCCTTTTCTCCCTGACTTTATGTTTAACTGTCTCCAAAAATTTTACTCTCATAGGTTCATCATAGAATCATGGAATAATGCAAATGTTTAAGGGGAGGGTCTGGGGCCATATGTTTATAGCCCATCTGTCTGTGGGAATCACCTTATGCTATGATAAAATATAGATATGTGTCTGATAGTGATATATTTATTGTTAGAACAAATGATCTTTCATTATTCCAGTTTCAGCTTTGAGAAATATGTGGAGTTGTGTTAAGAATATCTTTGTTTCTCTTACACACAAGCATGGTCTTGATTTCAACTCTGACATTCACTTGCCGGGTGGCCTTGGACAATCACTTAAGATCTTTGAGCTTTAGTTTTTCCATCTGTAAAATGGGGATAATAACACCTATCTTGCTGGGTTGCCTTGGGGACTGTAGAAAATCTACACTTAGCACAGTACATAATACCAAAGGATTGCTTTACAAACAGCTGTTCTCATTAGTGTGTGTGGTATTGTTTTTAAATGAAAACCTTTAAAATATTAAAGCCATCTGCTATCTGGGACACCTTATCCATCCAAATTTGTTCCCTGCTTGTTAGCAGGCAGCATAGTGATTAAGCATGCAGGCTCTGACTTACAAGGTCTGGTTTCAAATCCTGGTTCTACCACTTACTGTTACGTGAACGTGAAGGAATTCTGAAGTCTTTTTTTTCTCACCTGTAAAATGAGACTATCCTAGTTTTTACCACTTGAGATGGTGGTTGCAGTGACTGATGAAATGAAACGAATTAATAATCAATAAAAGCACTTTAACAAAATACACTTCCTGCTATAGGAAATCAGGTGCCTTATCTGCCTTGTTTACCACTGGATCTCCACCATCAAAGTGATGCCTGGCATGTCATGGGAATTCAGTGTGTGATCAATTCGATGAATGAAGACACAGTGCCTCTCAATGTAATACCCATTCATTATCCGGATTACCGTTCTTCTCATGCACCTTCTTCTAGTTCTCCTCACCATCATCCGTACATTCAGTTCCTAGCTTCCTGCTCTTCGCTTTGAGAAGCCCCTCAATTGAAATGTTATTCCCTTTCCTTCTCTCCATCCAAAATTAACCAGTTCTCTGAACTCCACAGGAAGTGGAGCCTTCCTAAAGAAGTCAACCTTATAAAGTTTCTGATCCCATATAATCTGTGTCTTGTATTTTGACCTTTGATTATATTCACTTTTGATTTTGTGTATTTTATCAACTCCCCTTGCCTTAGTTTGACACCAGAATTATGTGTGTTGGGAGATGGAGGAAATGAACAGCATCGTTTTGCAGCAATCATAATGGATTGCTGGTTTCTTGTTTAGTTTTCTATTGCTGCCACAACAAATTAACATGAATTTAGAGGCTTAAAATAAGATGAAATTTTATTCTTACAGTTCTGGATTTCAGAAGTCTGAAATGCATCTCACTGAGCTAAATTCAAAGTGTCAGTAGGGCTATTGGGTTGTCAGAAAAGTCGATGCATGTTTGCAACAGATGGAATTAGTTCATTTTTGGAAGTACTAGAGTCATTCGCATCTATGTTATTGCTATGTCATTTGACAGCTGACAGTTCTAGCTTCATTCT
>NW_017733436.1:61785-62667 GCF_001890085.2 Hipposideros armiger
AATGTAATGCAGTAGTTAGTGTAACAGACTGATTTCTTCATGCACTTATATGAAATGCTCTCCAAAACATATTAAGTGTAAAAAGCTACTTTTAAAAATGTTAAGTACAAAATTATTAATTTATTAAAACACTTACAATAAATTTGTTGACATATGTAGGAATACATGTTCTGCTCGAAGCACTCACCTGTTACTGTTTAGAGGGGAAAAAAAAGAAAAACAGTCTAGGCGCTCCATAATTTTGCTGATTTGGGGCTTATGATAGAATTTGATGAATGATGGATATTGGTTCAAATATGGAAGCCAAATAATGTTTGGCCACCACAATGTTTTGTTTTGTTTTTAAATTGTGTAATTATTAAATGAAACATTATGGGAGTCACATAAGAAATCAGAATTGTCAGTCAGCCTCTCTCTTAAAAATCAGATTTGAGAACAGTAGTCAGAATCTGCATGGCAGGTCATACCTTCAAGCCCATCACAATCCTTTTTGACCTTTTATTACTTGACCTGCCTGAGACCTGTAAGTTTTGGGGTTTAGTTTTTTTGACTATTCTCACTAAAACTATATGTAATACCTGACATTATTGATACACTTCCTGGATTTTGATGTACTCCTAGGAACCAATGGCACATTTGCAAAACGATGATGTAAGGTTGTCCTAATGCTCCCTAATTAGTGTATTTTCTTTTATGCAAAATAATGATCCCAGTGCACATGACAGTGTGCAAGACACATCACGGATCATCAGTGAAAGAATGAATAAATGGAAAAATACAGTAGTCCCCAACTTATTTGCAGTGTCACTTTCATCGATTTAAGTTACCTGCAGTCAAGCACAGTCCAAAAATATGAAATGAAAAATTCCAGAAGAATTCATA
>NW_017733436.1:68317-69170 GCF_001890085.2 Hipposideros armiger
TTTTGAAGAGAGCAAAACAAGTGGAAGTCTGACGGTGCAAGCTCAGGCGAGTATGGTGGGTGTGGCATCACATCCCCTCCAAGCTCCAATAATTTTTGACAGGTGATCAAACTTGTGTGTGGTCTTGCGTTGTCACGATGGAACACACTCCTTTACAATTAACAAGCTCTGTATGTTTCTGGATGATAGATTTGTTCAAACTGTCTAATTGCTGACAGTACACATTCTAATTGATTGTTTGGCTCCGAACAATCTCAAAAAACATGACACCTTTAAAGTCTCACCACACTGAGAGTATAACCCTCCTCTGATGAATGTCTGCTTTTTTTTTTTTTTAAGCTGAGCCATCCTGCTACCTGTTGGCAGCTCAGTGGCTGCTCAGCTTGGGCTGGGAATCAAACCGCTGTTGCTCTGAGCTCAAACTCTTGAGCGAGCTCTTAGCCAATGGAGCCACTTGGCTGGCCCGAATGTCTGCTTTCGATGTCATTTGAGGTGAATCGTCACGTCGGGACTAAGACCGTTTGCAACCATATTGTTGTAAACAATTCACTTCACATCACCAGTTATCAGTCACTTCAAAAAAGGATTGTTTTCCTCATGTTTAATGAGCATATTGCAGATGTTTATATGCTCCATCAAATGAATTTCTTTGAGTTCATGCAAAACCCAAATATCGAGCTTGCTTTCTTATCCCAGCTTCTTCAGGTGGTTGTGAACACTTGAATGATGAATGTTCAATGTTTCTGCAATCTCTGGTGTCGTGTAATGTGGCTGTGACTCGATCAATGTCTTTATTTTGTCATCATCAATCTTGGTGGGCCTCCCTGACCGAGGAGCGTTATTGAGATCAAAA
>NW_017733437.1:0-3154 GCF_001890085.2 Hipposideros armiger
AGACATGAAAGCAAAGGATAAAGTCAAAGTACTTCACCCTTCCATTAGTTATTTTTACCTTTCTATAGTGGTTTTTTATTCATAAAATTTTATGTTTACATAAATGGGATTTATTTTATGTAGTGTTTCCTAGTCTTCATTGTCTATAATAATTTATTATAATAATATTTGCATTTCTACTTCTATGCTACCAATATAGAGAATGCATACAATATCCATATATTTATCTGCTTGAATGTTTTTGTCAATCTCTTATTGAATTAACACAAAGATTCACTGTGAAAGTTTATTAAAGATTATACTGTGCCTTGAAGTCTTCTGTCAGTTATATGGTCAAGGCAACTTCACTATCTTCAAAAGCATGAATTTTAATGGACTCCATTGTCTTAGCATCTGTGCCAGTGTCTTGCTCTTTTAAAAAGAGAAGAGCCTGATTTTGGAAATACATGTGAGTAGAAGCCCAAGTGGAAACTAGTGGAAACAGAGGCAACAGAGCCTGATTGTTTTCATTTACTGATAGCCTAAGTCAAAGCTTATGGGATGCAATGAATGAGGAATAAAGGAAAGTTGGTATTGTAATATTCTACGTGTATCAAATGTCAAACTCCGTCACATGTTTTGATTTCAATCTTCACACCCCAAACAAGCTACAATTTGGGCACTACCACAGCCTTAAATGTCACTCTACCTGCAGGTTACGTACTAATTAGTTTGGTATTTATAAAGTTGGGCAAACATATTGCATTTTGCATAGGGCGTATGCAAAAAAAATAGATGGGAAGATGGGGTGACAACTTGATGACCATAATAACAATAATATAGACTGGATTCAAGACAAATGCTATCTAATGGGCTATGACAGGAAACACGGCAATCATGTGAGTCACAAAAATCACGAAAATTTGAATCACAAAAATCAAATGAGGACTTTTAGACACAAGTGACATCATATGATGAAATTCTTCAGTTTCCTGTCATGAATTCAAGTGTCCCTTTGTGGCTGTACAGATACTCTGAAATCAACCAGTGCTGTATAACAAGTTTACATTTTGCTGTGCATCATGCGTAAAACAATATTTAGTTAAAATATAAACTATGTTTTTGAGTTGCATTAGCAAAATTACAGGTCCCACTGAAATCCCACATGGCTTAATGGAAGCAAAAAGCCACCAATGTACATAGGATGTAATTCTTTCAAAGTTTTGGCTTCATTTGGCTTCAAATATTCATTGAACTATGTAATCTTAGGTGATGATACAAAGCATAATAGGTAGTATGTGATATATCTATAGTATTTATGAAAGAGAAAAGAAAATCTGATAGCCCAGGGAAGAGCTTATGATATTAGAGATTGAAACCAGGAATTTACAGAGCCAGAATTAATCTCAAAATTCAACATGAACTGGAGATATATCTACTGCTAAATTAATTTAAGCATTCTCTTGCTTCACTTTACCCACTACCGAATTCATGTAAGGATTATAGACATGCATCCCATGACCTCCATGACTTAATTCTTTACACCAGTGCCCTTTAAAGCACAGTTCACAGATTTGCAGCACTAGCATCATGTGGGAGCATCATGCGTGCAAATTTTGGGATCCCATCCCACTACTGAATCAGAATCCATGGTGGTAAACTCCAGGAAACTGTATTTCCACAAGTTTTCTGGGACTTCTTGTGCACACTAAAGTCTGAGAAGCTTTGCTTTCGTTCTTCACTTGGCAAGGCAGATGTCCATGAAGGATAGTCAGTGCTGAAACTGGAGTGGCAGTTGCGGAAAGCAATTATGCATTCAGAGAGTATGCCCTATCGTTTGGTTGTGGTACAGAGGGGGCCAGCATGAAGCATGCTTTCTCATAATGATTGTGTGTGAGGCTAAGCAATATCAATCACACAGTGTTGACAAAGGGGGTCCTGGCCATTGTTGATCTCCTACCAGACCTTCATCCTCAGCGTTATTATGACACTTTATACCACGGGCATAGAGTAATGCATTTCCTGTTGCTTAAGTGACAAGTAGTTTGGATTCTTTGATTTCAATAGATACATGAAGATGAAAAGAAAGCCCATTTAGTCTGCATATGAGAGTGTACTGAAATAATACAGCTAATTCTTAAGATCTGGGGGCAACTATGTTGCTGTCACTGGAGGTGTTGGATGAGGGTAAAAAATAGAGCCAAATAATGGTCCCATAGTACAGAGACACCACAGAGAGGTGGGAGCCACAGGTGGACAAGGCTTTGCAGATGCCCTTGGTAGATGGAACCCTCAAGATGGTGGCCCCAATGTGACCATAAGAGATCAAGATGCATATTAGAGGGAGAGTAATGACAGCCACTCCTACTGTGAAAATGACCAGCTCATTGAGAGAGGTGTCCGAGCAGGACAGCTTGAGCAGGGCACCAAGGTCACAGAAGAAATGAGGAATGGTGTTGTCACCACAGAAGGACAGCTGGGCCAGGAGAAGGGTGTGGGACAGAGCAGTGGCACAGGAGAGGAGCCAGGACCCAGCTACCAGAAAGATACACAGTTCCTCTCTCATGAAGGTGATGTAGTGGAGGGGGTGACAGATGGCCATGTACCGATCATATGCCATTGAAGTGAGAAGGAAATTGTCCAAACCAGCAAAAAATATGAAAAAAAACGTCTGTGTTACACACCCTGCATAGGGGATGGCATGGTCGTGAGTCTGCATGTCTGTGAGCATCTTAGGGACGGTGACAGATGAGAAAGAGATGTCAGAGAAGGCCAAGTGGCTGAGGAAGAAGTACATGGGCGTGTGCAGGCGAGCGTCCAGCCTGGTGAGCAGGATGAGAAGCAGGTTCCCCAGCACCGTGGTCAGGTACATGCCCAGGAACAGGACGAAGAACGCACCCTGCTGCTCAGGCCGGATGGGGAGTCCTCGCAGGAGGAACTGGGACATGCTGCTCTGGTTTTCAGGCCTCATCCTGCACTTGTGTCTGCTGGTGATGAAAGCAAAATGAAAAAAGCACAATCAACAACTGTTGAGCCTAGGAGATGTCCTATCTGATGTGACACTGCTTCCATTCAATACAAAATGCAAAGATCTCTAGTGAAGAAATTCAGTGTCTTATCTCCAGGGGAGCTCAGGCAAATGTAATTGAGTTAGTAAATGTTTCCTGGGTCCAAG
>NW_017733437.1:6159-9308 GCF_001890085.2 Hipposideros armiger
ATACATGAAGATGAAAAGAAAGCCCATTTAGTCTGCATATGAGAGTGTACTGAAATAATACAGCTAATTCTTAAGATCTGGGGTGTCATAAAGCCTGAGATTACAGTCCCAAAATAGAAGGGTTTTCAAAAAGCTCCTGAAATAAAGAGATAAACAAACTGTATATTATTGTATCCTTTATGCCCCCAACTTGTAGAAAAAGTCATAAAATTAATTTAGCATTTGCTAATCAAAATTTATTTATGAAGGAGAGCACTGTTAATAGGAGAATGAAATCTGATCAACAAATATTTACCAAGTACATTCAAAATGCCATCATTCAAAAAAAATGCCATCATTCATCTTAGGGTATATGTGTCTTAGGAGAGATTGAAGTTTTGAGACATATTCAACTGGAAAATCAAATCCATGAGATCAGCAAAAGTGAGCTTCTGATTTAAATAAAAGTGACAGCTATCATTGTGAGAAAAATGTTGCTCTACTGAAAAGTTTCCCAAGAGCTTGTTTCATGTCCCTGT
This sequence comes from Hipposideros armiger, assembly GCF_001890085.2. NCBI lineage: Eukaryota > Metazoa > Chordata > Mammalia > Chiroptera > Hipposideridae > Hipposideros > Hipposideros armiger. The sequence continues at coordinate 6,678 of NW_017733437.1, forward strand.
TCCTTAGGCTGTAGATAAAGGGGTTCAGCATGGGTGTGACCACTGTGTACATGAGAGCTACAATAATGTCCTTGTCAATGAAATTGCTCAATGTTGGAAAAAGGTACTGCCCAAATATTGCCCCATAGTACAGAGACACCACAGAGAGGTGGGAGCCACAGGTGGACAAGGCTTTGCAGATGCCCTTGGATGAAGGGATTCTCAGGATGGTGGCCCCAATGCGGCCATAAGATACTAGGATACATACAAATGGCAGGGTAATGACCACCACCCCTGCTGTGAACATGACCAACTTATTGACAAAGATGTCTGAGCAGGACAGCTTGAGCAGGGCAGCTAGGTCACAGAAGAAATGGGGGATGGTGTTAGCAGCACAGAAGGATAACCGGGTCAAGAGGAGGGTGTGGCACAGTGAGCTGGCACAAGACAGGATCCAGGACACAGCCACTAGTAAAGCACACAGTTCTTCCCTCATGATGGTGGTGTAGTGAAGAGGGTGACAGATGGCAACATATCGGTCATATGCCATTGATGTAATAAGGAAGCTGTCCAGGTCAGTGAAAACTATGAAAAAATACATTTGTGAAATGCACCCTGTATATGGGATGGATTTGTACTTAGTCTGCATGTCCACCAACATCTTAGGGATGGTGACAGATGAAAAGGAGACATCAGTGAGGGCCAAGTGGCTGAGAAAGAAGTACATGGGCGTGTGCAGGCGAGCGTCCAGCCTGATGAGCAGGATGATGAGCAGGTTTCCCAGCACCGTGGTCAGGTACATGCCCAGGAACAGGGCGAAGAACACGCCCTGCTCCTCGGGCCGGATGGGGAGTCCTTGCAGGAGGAACTGGGACACGCCACTCTGGTTCTCAGGCCTCATGCTGCACTTGTGTCTGCTGGGGATGAAGAATGGTTGAGAGTATTAAGGACTTTGAAATAACCATTTATAGCAGTCATATGAAAATATTTTTTATTTCAGATCCTGGGAAACTTGTTCTGTTTCTTATATGTTTCTTATATATTGGCACATAAGGGAATTAGAAAAATTGTTGATGAGGGAATGCTAATGAGAGCCAGCTTTTCTAGGTTCACAGAGAAAATAGAATTCTTGTGTCTATGGCACTGAGGACCAGATCATGGAATATGATGTCTCAGCCAGGTTATTGCCCCAAGTATGCTCTGTGGTGAGCACTCCAAATCATCAACCATGGCATAGCCACCTTTAGAAGGCTTGACTTCAATACCCATTGTTAAATTGCAGGTGAGAGGTGAACTTTTCAAGTAAAAGGATGCAAAGAAAGGTATTGTATTCTTTCAAGAAAACTCATCAATGTACATACATTTTTATTTATTTCAATTCAGTAAAGGATCCTTAAGATACTCTGGATTATGTTAATTCATTCTCCCCAGTGCAGTGAGGAAGATATTTTGGAAGTGTAAGAGGCCTTCCTGAAACTCCTGGCTTAACCACCTAAACAGTTCGGGAATGCTTAAAATCTGGCTGTCTACGCCTGGTTTTCTATGTCAGGATCAAAGCAAGTAGAAGTGCCTTCTTGAAAGACTCTGCTTCCCTGTATCTCTATCTTTACTTCTTGGGTTGCTTTTCTTTTTTTTTTTTTTACCTTTCTTTCTTTCTTTCTTTCTTTCTTTCTTTCTTTCTTTCTTTCTTTCTTTCTTTCTTTCTTTCTTTCTTTCTTTCTTTCTTTCTTTCTGTCTTCCTGTCTATTTCTTCACTTTATTTTTCTCTCTTTTTTCTCCTTCCTCCCATCTCACTCTCTCTGCCTCTGTATCCTCATTCTTCCATTACTCTGTGTCTCTTTTCTCCTCCATGCCAGAATCAGCTCTCTAATTCTTCCTCTTGTATACCTATTTAAAAAAACCTATATATTGCTGAGAAAAAGCAATGCTCATTCCATTTTTAATACTGATCTTACCTTCATTTATGATTCAGTGTTTGGTGGGTAAGTGTGTCCAGAGGTTCTCTTTAGGGAACCTAAATATCAGCTTCCAAGGTCCTCGACATTTCCTGAGCATCCAAAAGAAAAGCTACGAGCTCAGACTCTCACTTCTGCCTACCTGGCCTAGATCTATGAACCAAAGAGTATAACTAACCAAGGAGAGAACCCTAGGGGGTAGGGAGCAGGACTTGTAATTTCCTGTTAAAGACATCCATCAGACTTGGATTAATTGCCCAACGTTCCCCCTTGGTTCCTTTGGAAAACATGTCCTGTGAGAGCAATGTTGTGCTGGGAAACTTAGAGAATGAGCCCATAGAGGTCTCGAGGCGCTGCTTTCCCAGCCTTAACCACACTTTGGCAGAGGATGAACTCCGGAAAGGTTAAAAAACGAGAATTACGGACTCCGACCAGATCCAAATAGAAAGCCAGGCGACTGAATGGCCTCTGAGAATTTAGGTAGAACCCTATCCCACTCAAAGGGATCTCACTGGGCACCTACCCACCAGGTAACCCAAAGGAAATGACTATGTTTCTTCTCCCTGGTGATCATTGTGAAATACAAAGTGGAAGGAGGCTTGAATAGTCATATTTTTTTTGGAGGTTTTATTCCTTTTTTGACAAACTTTGGTTTGGTTACATCAAGTAAAAGTAGTTTTCAAGGAAGAAAGAAAAG
>NW_017733437.1:10741-18422 GCF_001890085.2 Hipposideros armiger
TTGTCACTTCGAGGGGTAAAAAGTATAACTATTGCACTGTGTTGTACAGCTGAAACTAATTCTAAAAAATGTGTGTTTCATAATAAAAATAATTTAATTAACAAAAAGAAAAGAAAAGCAAACAGAATAAAAAACTATGAGATGCAGTTAAGATTTATAAATGAGTTTGTTAGGTACAAAGTCTAATTAAAAACCCATGTTGTTGTTTTTTTAATACCAGAAATAACAAAACGGGAAACAAAACCAAAATAAAAGACTGTTTAAATGGCAACAAAGATTATAAAGTAACCAGAAATTAACCTAATAAAGAATGCACATGGCTTTTATGAAGACAAAGCAAATATCTTGAGTAAACAACATAAAAGAACACCTGAATAAATAGAAAGCCACCCCATTGGTCTTGGATGAATCAGCTTATTATTAAGATGTCTTTTTCCCCCTCAATTAATCTTTAAAGACATTGCACTGCAAATAAAATATCAGCAAGATATTCTGGACAAACTGACAAATTGATCTAAAACTTATTGGCCACGAATAGCTAAACACGTTTGAAAAGAAAGAACAAAGAAGCAGGACTCATCAGTTTGGAAGTCAAACCACTGGACCTTGAGACCTGGCTCCGCTTTCCTGTTTATATGTCTTCAGGCAAATTGTTCAACCTTCCTAAGTCCTGATTTTCTCATATATACCATGAGGGTAATAATACTACCTTCCTCAGAGGACTAATGTGAGGATTAAATATGTATGCAAAATAATGTACGCAAAGTGCCTGAAATGCAGTGAGCACTCAGTAAATTTAAGCAATTGTTATATTACTATATAAAAACAAAACAAAAAAACCCCACAAAACTTCAGGTTCTTTAAAATAGACTTTTTGAAGAAAATGACCATTTATGATAACATTAGTGATTCTTAGGGGTGAGATATATAGGACAAACGAAGTATTTATAGCTCGAGATAATCATCTTTGAGTGTTTATTTTTCCCTTTTTGATACCTGGGTTTAAGAGGTGGGAGATATAGCAAAAGTTCCATCTGTGCAGCTTCTTTCTAGCTGTGATGACCCTATTTTACTGCCATAAGTTAATGTAACTTAGGAGGCTCTGTCAACTCAGAACTGTTGAAGTCCAACAGCATTCTAGGCAAAAGCCAGAGAAGAAAGCTACCAGAATACTGGCCAGTAGCAGCTTAGCAAACTCAAAGTGGGCCATAAGCTAGAATGGCTACAGGCACTGGGTCCCCTGGGAAGGACACACCAGAAGCTTGGTGCCTGGAGAGGGACACCCATGGCGAGGCCAGTAGGTAGGCTGAACAGACAAAAAGACTCAGATACAGGATGTAGGGAGCTCAGATACTGGATACAGCAAGCAGTACAGATGGCGGTAGGCTGCAAGGCACAGCCAAATGTGTGTGGTGGGTTTGGACAGTGAGTCAGGTGGGAGACTCCTTGGATTAAGGCCTGACATGCTGTAGACAGAGGAAAGACCCATGGCAAGTATCATGGGACAGACACAGAAGAGCTTACAATGGTCTAGATGAAAGACAAGATTCTAACCGGAAGCCAAAGGCCAAGCTGTTGTACATTTCATAGCACTGTGTAGGCCTCTTCAGATTTTGGAACATACAACGTTCTACATGCTACACATGTTCCTACCAGTTTGTCAAATGACTTGATAGACTGCCAGCTTTAAGTAGGATCAAGAGCAATAGAGGGCTCTGCAGCTGGTTCAAGCTTTGGTACATGGGACTATACTCATTGAGTCACCTAAATTGGCAGAACCCACTTGGTGCTGGAAGTATCCATGGTCTACTGGGAATATAATGGCACCACAGGGAGCCTCTGACAAACTCCACTAGAGGAGTTGCAGTGCAGTGCTTCTGGAGCAGGAGCTGCTGGCACACTCCTGGGCTGTAGCAGACTGAGTGCCTAACCATGGGACAGCAAGTGACTGGAGCTAAGTATTGCCAGGCACAGAAAGTCCTGACATCAGGCAGACCCAACAGCCAAATTGGCATTAAGCCTTAGTTGATAGAGAGAGCCCAAATAAATTTCAGAAACAGGTAGCCTGGACCCTCATGTCATCTGACTATGTTGCATTGATGTCTATCTCTCAGCTCACACCTATGGCCACTCTCTTGAAGAATCTGTAGCAAGACATGAGTGGATCTGATCAGGGCAGGAGGCAAACGTAGCGACTCTGTCAGTTCCCCACTCATAACCGTCATCTTACCATTTCAGTGCAGTCTAGCTAGAACGTCAGCATCCAGTATTTCTATTTCTTTGAGGACTTTCTGTGGCCACTGGAGCCCAATTTGCCTTTATATGCAGCAGGCCAGAGGTGCCAGAAAATCAACACTCTACCCTCTACTGCCACCCCCAGCAGTCCTCTGTTAAATACAAACAGGAGTGGGCACATAAATACTTCAGCTCACCCACCAATTTTAGGTGTGTTGGATTCTAATGTTCCGCAGTGGAGATAGCTTCAGTTACCTAGGTGATAATTTTACATATCCTTCCTTTGTTTATAGCTGTATGTTCCCTGTCCTGCTTTTCCACTCTCCTATTGTGTTTCCTTCAATCCCCAAATAAACCTCTTGTCCTTAATTCTTGTTTCAGAGTTGGCCTCTAGAGTAATGTAAGCTAATCAGTCTTTTATGATGGGATAGTGGCTTTCTATTATATTATTGACCATTTGTTAGGAAACAATACTTCTAGCTTCACTATGATTCAGTAAGCATTTTTTTAAGTAGAGCTCTGTGCCCAATGCTAAGGGATAAAAATTCAGGGATAAATGAGGACAAAATCTTGCTTTCTTTTCTTCACCTATTTAGGAAGGCTGAATCCAGCAGTAGGCTATCAACAAATGTCAGGCAGTAGGAATTTGCTTGTAGGCTGCAGATTATTTTTAGGAGAGGGACTGTTCACTGAGATACCAGGGACTTGTTCTTTACAGGTTTGTGCCTTGATTACCTGGGTCCTCTGTGAGTGGAAGGGGCAGGGATAAGAGCAATCAGAGCAGTGGTGCCTGTTAGGGGCAGCTGCCTTCCTCATCTTAAAGTCTGTTAACGTTTTTTGGCTTTTCCTCCTGGGCACTCTCTTTCCCATGAGATTCAGCAACAGTTCACAAAACTATCTAACATTCTCATTAGTTGTAGAAGAAAGGCATGATTATAAAAATACTTTGGCAGAGAAATAATTTTTAAATAAATGCTTCTGTTCCCAACAACGAAATACAGCTGCTGTTAACATTTTGGAGCATATCATTCCAAATTAAAAAAACAAAACAAAACAAAAAACCGATAATCTGTATTTTCGCAATTGGTTATAAACATGCCTATGTACAATTTCCTATTATGTTCTTTCAAAACTTATCTCATAAGCTTTTCATAAACATAATTTTAATGGTTATGTAATATTCCAATGGGTGTACCATAGTTGCCTTAACCCTTCCCATATTGATAGAAACTAGGCTGTAACTAATTCCTTTTTTTTTTTTAATTATGCTGTAAATAGTACTGGGAAAAAAGCAGAAACTGTCATATGTCAAAGCCTGTACCGCCAACTACCAAACTCAGACTACTCCTATTTTGTTACAGATTTTGGCACCTAGATCAGTTTACTTCTTCCTTACAAATTGCCGCCAACTTGGGTGCCATCTGCATTTGCATGAGTGAACCATTCAACAATATGACATATTTATTCTTTGATCACATCTTCAGTGACCTTGGTCTCCATTGCGTTTTTGCCATCTCTTCCCATGGCCATATTACAAAGACTGGAATTGCTTTACCTATAAAATGTTACATTTAAATGCTCAATTCCTTTCTCTCTTTTTCCACTCTACCCATTATACAGACTCTTTGGCCTCATTAATCTATTCAGTCTCTGACCCTGTTCATTCTTCTCCAGAACTTGTTTTGTCTTCATTCTGTGACCTCTCCAGGATAGATTTGATGGGTTATAACTCTCTAACCAATTTGCTGAGTGTTTACCACAATGGCCTTTTGCCTCACCCATGGAGCAACGCTTCAATGTTGGATCCATCCAGTTAGTCACCTCTGCATTTCCTTATTTTCCATTTATTCCCCATTCCATTGTAATCTAGATTCTGATCCCACCAATCACTGGCATTGCTACTGGTCACATCGCCAAAATCCTCCTTATTACTAAATTCAGTGGACAGTTTTTCAACACTTAACCTTCTCTTCCCTAAGCTCCCACATTTTCGTATTTTCCTTCTATGACTCTGGTTGTTCTTTGATGTCTTTTTGGGGACACTCTTTGCCTGCCATTTCCTTAATTGTCAGTGTTCCCTATGGTCTGTCCTCGGCCCTGTTCTCTTCCCTTCCCTCTTTTTTCTTTCCCTCCTCTCGCCTCTCTTTCTCTCCTCTTTGTTCTTGTGCTCTTTTTTCACCTTTTCTTATTCATCTCATTTCTTTTTATGTAATCTCATTCTCTCCTATGTTAATGGTCCATGAATTTCCATCTCTGTCTAAAATACCTGCCTCCTGCATTTCTTCTCATGGATGACCCATTGGTACTTTATACTCAGTGTGTTAAAACTTCTCAGATCTGTTGCTCTTTCAATGTCCCCTATCTCAGTAAAGACCACATACACTCAGCTATCCAAGCCATAAATTTAGAGAGAGGTTTTTAGTTCCTTCATTTTCCTCATTTTCTATAGTCTTACCAAAATTACCTCACATCAAGGTTACCACATCTTTTAGGTTCCGACTCTGAAGGAGACTTAAATTGCTATAGTTCTCTCCGACTCCATTATCTCTCTTAGACGTACTTCCATAATCTCTTACCATAATGACTGTGACCACTTCCCAACTGGCCTCCTTGCTTATGGGCTTGCATCCATCCCTCCATCCTTGTCCTGCCAATATTTCCTCCGCTCACTGCAAACACATGCTTATTATCCATTCTTCACCTATAGGGATAGCTTTTAATATGACACTCAGGCTTCTGGTCAAATCCTTCTATGGCTCTCCCTTTCCTTGTGGATAAAGTACAAATGGTTCACTATGGCTTCCAAGCCTCTGCGTGATTCATTCCTGCTTATTTCTCTGGCCTCATCCTGAACCTCTTCCCCCTGTTGAAATGTACATTTCAGCCGTTCTAATTTTCCTGATAAAAGTTTCCCAAATTTGTCATCCTGTCTCTTCTCCACACCTTTTCTATTCATCTCTTTTTCTCCCTTCCAAATGTTCTGCCACTGCATTGTCCATGTCACCTTTTACTTGTTTTGAGCATGTTAGGTGTCTTCTTATGTGCAACATCCTACAAGCCTACCTGCTTGACCCTTAAATTTGGGTTTGATACCCCTCCTCTGTACCCCCATATCACTCAGCACTCACCTCCATTACAGCATTTGACACACACCATTTTGTCTGTCTTACTAGGTTGGGAGCTCTTTGAGAGAGAAAAAAAAAACAACAACCCTGTGTTTTCAAATATATACTCACAGAACTCACCAAATTCTTGCTATGTATTAGGTACACACTGTTTTTATGAATGAGTAACTGAATGAATGAGTTAACGAAAAAATAATGAATAAAATGGTATTATCTTCTTCCCTTAATCCTGTGACTCTTATCTATATTTGTCAGTCTTAATGCAGTAGGTTTCAGAAGACTTCTTCCACTCATCCTTATGGTTAAAGAATAGATTTGGAACCCTGAGTATGTGCCAACTATTATTATGTCACAACTGTCAAAAAATAAATAAATAAATAAGTCCCTGCATGGATTTAGGTGTTTTTGTAGGAAGAAAAAAAAATCTCTGTTTCTGAGAAACAGAAGCCCAACTATTCCTTGATAAGTGTTTTTATTCCCCAGGGGTTAGTAGCAATTCTCCTCCAAGTTTCCAGACTGACTATGAGAAGGAAGAAGCCTGTAGGCTACAGAGCCCACTATTACAAGGGAGGCATCATGGAACTGACTTTCAGCTTGAGGTTAATGTGTTCAGGTTTGAATTCTTATTTGGCCATTTTCTTTTGAGCCACTGTCAAATGCAATAAGATAGGAAAAATGCTATCTACCTCAATAATTATTGTGAGGGTTGGTTAGGCCTTTTGAGCTTCCTTTGCTCTCTCTCCAAACTATTGGGAGTGTACTTTTTCTCCTAATAATGACTCCCTGGCCCTTGGCCCCCTTCGGCCTTTTGAGCTTCCTTTGTTTGGCCTGCTCCAAACTCTTTGGAGTGTACTTTCTTTTCTAATAATGCCCCTTGAACCATTCTCTACTGCTCGGGCCCGCTTCTGCTTCTTTGAAATGTAGTTTTACTTCTAATAAACTCCTTTTCTGCAACTTTATAAAAAAAAAAGAATTATTGTGAGGGTTAAATGAACTCATAGTTGTAAAAGTTCTTTGTAAATAAATGAATCCTAAAATCATAAAACTTCTCATTTATATTCCCACAGGAGTTCAGTATCTTTAGTCTCTGGCAAAGGCACATCTCCACTGGGAATGGTTAAGGGAAATGCATTAATTACTCCCAAATTGCCCCCTCACCAGAAATTTGTGGCCTTGGTCTCCTGGGTTCCCAGCCTGCCTGGTAAAAATGGATACCTTTGTCGTTGCTTGGGTCTGGCTTAAAAGAGAGAGCACCTCCTCCCCACTTCAGGGTTGGGCTTGCGACCCTTCTGGCTTTCCCAGCTCTAAGCCTTTGGAGAGAAAATGAAATGTTGGTTCATACTCTGGAGCTGATAGTATTTGAATTTATCACCCTCGAGCTAGGTAAGGGCAGTGTGTGAAGATTCCATTCAACAGTGTGTGTGTGTGTGTGTGTGTGTGTGTGTGTGTGTGTGTGTGTGGTCTGTTACAAAATCTTACAGATTTGTGCCAGGCACTTTATGTAATTTTGTTGTGTCACCTCAGATAACTTAGGTGGATATCATAATTATTATTCCATGTGGTTTGTACTTTCCTCTCTAGGAAAATGTTATCTCTTTCACAGTTTTGTTGAATATCTGACCTGCGTCCAAGCTAAGAGCACAACCTTCCAGGTTTAAAAAAATAATGATAATATGCACGTTTTGCAGATGATTGTAAACCTGCCTATATGTAATTTTATATGATGTTCTTTCATAAGCTTTTCATGAATTCATTTGATTGGCTATGTGACATTATTTCCAATGGATGTGTACCATAGTTGCCTTCAGCTTTCCCTTATTGAGAGAAACCAGGTATTCCATCAAAAACATTGACCAGGGTCTCATCTGCTTTTGTCTTGGAGTCCTTAGAAATTTCCTTTATGAGCAGCTGTCTTTGTAAATTCAGTAGCTGGTATCCAGGTTTCTCTATTCACTTCCAATCATCTGATTAAGGACTGAAACAGTACATCCATCCCAAAAGCTTTTGGGAAATTATAGATTCTATCTTCTCTTTAATGAGGAATAGACTTTGTTTTTTCAAACGGTGCTCTGTTAGAGACAATGTAGTGTGTATGGTGGTTAGAAACATGGGTTTGAAATAAGATAAATCTGGGATTGAATGATCTGCCCATCATTTTCATGCTGAATGATTTTAGGCAAGTTATTAACACTCTCAAAGCCCTAGTTTCCAAATGGTTAAATAAGAATAATGTCTTTTTGGGCTGGCCGAGTGGCGCGTTGGTTAAGAGCTGGCTTGGGACGCCAGAGGGCCCTGGTTCGGATCCCACATATGAGGGCCAG
>NW_017733437.1:22017-34189 GCF_001890085.2 Hipposideros armiger
ATTACTTGTCTTGTTGATAATAGCCATTCTAACAGGTATGAGGTATTATCTCATTGTGGTTTTGATTTGCAGTTCCCTAATAGCTAGTGAAGTTGAGCATTTTTTCATATATCTGTTGGCTGTTTGTATGTCTTGGAAGAAGTGTATGTTCAGGTCCTTTGCCCATTTTTTTAATTGGATTGTTTGGGGGTATTTTTGTTGAGTTGTATGAATTGTTTATATATATTGGATATTAGCCATTTATCGGAGATGTTTGAAATAGCTTCTCTTATTCAATTGGTTGCCTCTTTGTTTTGTTGGTGGTTTCTTTTGCTGCACAGAAACTTTTTAGTTTGATATAATCCCACTCATTTATTTTTGCTTTTACCTCCCTTGCCTTTGAGGTCAAATTCATAAACCCAAGGTTCATAAGTGTAGCATTTATGTTTTCTTCTATGCAGTTTATTATTTTAGGTCTTAGGTTTAGGTCTTTGATCCATTTTGAGTTATTTTTGGTATATGGTAGCAGAGAACAGTCTAGTTTCATTCTTTTTCACATGGCTTTCCAATTCTCCCAGCCCATTTATTGAAGAGGCTTTCTTTTCTCCATTGTATGTTTTTGGCTTCTTTGTCACATTTAGGTTTTTAATACACCTGGAGTTTTTTCATGTTTGATGTGGGGTAGCAATATAATGTTATTTTTCCCTTATGGTTAGACAACTGCCTTGGCACCATTAATTGAACAGCCTATATATTTGTTTCACTGATTTATAATGCTACTCTGTCAATTGCCAAGTCCTCATTACAAACATGTCTGTTTCTAGGCTCTCTAATTCCCTCCACTGTTTTATTGGTTTATTTTTGTAAAAAACACATTATTTATTGTAATCAATATAGCTTTAAAGTAAACTTTGATATGTTATAGTGAATTCCTATGCGTGTGTGTGTGTGTGTGTGCGTGTGTGTGTGCGTGTGTGTGTATGATCTGGGTTAGGAAATAAATCTTTTATAGGCTATTTTGGACACACTGAAAAGATTAGAATTCCTTTTTAAAATTATTTTGGCTTTTAGATTGTACTTCTTTGGATGTGATGCCATGTGGCAACTAAATAACGGGGGGGGGGCAGGATTATTAGGGTTAAACCTGGGCCTTGAACAAAGCCTGATGTAAGTTTCTTAAACAGGCTGCCATGCAAATTTATTGGACGTGACATCTTTTATCCAATCAGCAAATTTATATTATATATGCATTAATTATCTGTGATAGATTCTGGGCCTACAACCAATGAACAAATTAGAAATAATCATGAGATATGTAGACAAGCAGGGGATACAGAATTAAACAGATCATTACACGCAAAATTATGAAGGGCAATGAGATTTCTGATGCAAATAATTTGTTTTGCTCTCAGCTAACAAACTCTGCAGTCAAAATACTTGGGTCCAAATCTCAGCTTTTCCTCTTCTTACCACTGTTGACAGTGAGACTCTGTCTCAACTATCCCATCTAAAAGTGGAAATAATAACAGTACCTACCTAGCTCAGATATTTAAGACTGTTGAGTCAGTTACTACATGTAAGCTAGTAGAACAGTGCATAAGGACAACATTTAATAAACACTATTGTTGGTATTATCATTTACAGACTGAGAAAGAAAGTGGCTGTGTATCCTAACCTACACTTTTTCTACACTTATCCAGCAAAATATGCATCAAATGTAAGAAAATATGAAGACATTTCCTAAATCAAAAGAATATCTCTATTATGCTATGCCACAACTATCATCTTTTTTATCCTGAGACATTCCATCTTTTCCCTTCAACTTCCCGCACCAGTCCCCTCCAGCTGGTCTACCAGCATGAGGCCTGAGAACCAGAGTGGCNAAAAAAATGTCTTTTTTGTGATCCTGTTAGGCTGATATGATATAAAGTAGATGTCACAGCAGGTGTCACATATTACACAATAAATATGTGATTAATGAATGGTCGTTATTATAATTCTCATTGTTGTTATTATTGACATTACCATCTAGGCACATATCTTGAAACCATATTTTCATTCATTCCCAAACCTTCTTATTTACTTCCTAAAATTCTAGAGTGTTCTCAGGCAGTAAGTACTGTCTTACTTGAGGATATAGTTAATAAAATCATGTAATATAGTGGGAAGAATTTAGCCTTTGAAGCCAGGTGGACCTAGACACAAATCCCGGGTTCTCCACATACTAGTGCTAGGACATTGGGCAAGTTTCATAACTGGGCCCCAAGGTTCTTTTCTGTCACATGAGGATCAGAATGCCTATGTTGAAAGGTTGTGGAAAGACGTGAATGGTATTTGAAAAGCACCTGGTGAAAATTAGGTGCTAAATCAAATTTTATTAAAATATGACTGTTGCTAGCCCTGTCAACAACCATTTCAGCCAAATTGGAAAGATGGTACATTTGGTCTCAGTGTCTGTAGCTTCTGCTTCCTCTCTGCCTGTGATTCCCCAACCCTCTCCGCTCCTCACTTTGTCCGAGGAGGTCAGTGCCTTTGTTCTGCTATCCAAACCTGGCCCCCCACGTGAATGGCTCCCAGCCATTGCATTTCAGTGAGAGTGTTGGCCAGAGGGCTCCCTCTCCCAGGACCCTAATCTGTAGTTGGGACCTTAAAGCTTTGCCCTCTTGCTGAAAGAATTTCAGGTATCAGCAGTCTGTTGAGGGTGGTGTCTTGGGTTATGGAAGGATATGGAAGGCTCAGTGTTGTTTTGGAATCCTCTACACAGCGTAGTTCTTCACGTCCCATGAAAATAACTGACCCAGATCATCTGAGGGATCTCACGAAATTTAAGAGAGTGTTCCATCACTCGTTTTCCACAATCCATGAAGATCGCAGGTAGAGTCAGGGCTGGGCCCAGGGTGTTGGAATCTGTGTAGAAAGCCCTCTGCCTCTAGGACGAAGCAGCAGACTATCTTCTTCTGTTCCTGGGAGACCTACTGTAAAGCCTTTGTAAATATTCTGATTTGATATCTGCTCCCCAATCTTATAGGGAGCCAGTGACTGCTTTGCTGTAGTCACTGAAAGTTACCATTTGACTTGAATTTTCACTTTCGAGTTTAAGTTGGTTCATGATTATACTTTTCGTTTTACTCAGTTGGGGGTGGGGGAACCAGGACTGGTGGTATGTGGTTCATGGTTGTCTTCTGAATCCAGTTGACAAAGTGATGGTGAGACCTCTGGACACTACCTTCTTACTCCTGTTTTTCCTCTAGTTGGGTGGTGTATGTTTACATGGGAATGAAACAAGCAATCTTTGCCCCTTGTTTAAATGGGAAATAATTACTGGGGCATGGAACCTTTGCTTTCTTACAGCATCTTTATGCCAATAATCTCTTTACGCTTGTCTGGGTGGCCTAGGAGCAGAAGATTTGCCCTTTGCCATAAACTTTGAGATTGACAATCTGCCTATTGGTTATATAGACTGGCCAAAGTAGTTCCGTTAAACTTTAATAGTAAAACTTATCTAAACCACTGGCAGTAAAGCACAGAATTAAAGGCATCTTGGAAATTGACAGGGAAAAAGAGATGGAGGCACATTGGCTTCCTAACACCGATTATTATGAAGTCATTCTTTTAAAGATGTAAATATTGCCCAAGATGTACAGTGCACTAATTAAACTGACAGCATTTTATTATGAATTGGATTTTACCCAGACAGATTTTGCCTATATTTGACATCCTGCTGCTTCCTGGTGAGCACACCTCACTCTCCATCCTCTGTCTCATGCTTCTTGAGCAATAACATTTTCTGGAGAATGTAACCATAAAAGTGTTTCTTTTTTATTTAGAGCAATATCTTGATTATTTAATATTTCAAAAATAAATAGAAATAAATAAAATACGTGACCCCCATGTACCCACTCAGATTTAACAAATATTGTCAGAATATTACAGACACAGCCAAAGCTCTATCCACCCATCCTTATTTCCTTCCTCTTTCTCTATAGAGTTAACATCTATCATGAAGATTTTTTATAACTTTTAATACTTTTTATATGTTTTTATACTTTTACCACATAGGTACATGTACCATAAGTAATACATAGTGTTGTTAGGTGTTTTAATTGATATGACATCATACTATAAGCATAATTTTGCACCTATTTTAACCCAAAATTAATTTGTAAANAAAACTTTATTGGGAAACTGTGTGTTTTTGCCAGGACCCATCAGCTCCAACTCAAGTTGTTGTCCTTCAATCTTAGTTGTGGGGGACGCAGCCCACCAACCCATATAGGAGTCAACACAGCAACCTTGTTAAAAGCACATGCTCTAAACAACTGAGCCATCCGGAGCCCACCAGCAGCTCAGCTCAAGTCGTTGTCTTCAATCTATGGGTCGTCGGGAATGTCATGACTCATTTTGCATTGAAAAACATAGAAAACTACGTGATGACTTTCCCGACGACCCAATAGTTGCAGAGAGCACAGCTCATTGGCTCTTGTGGGAATCAAACTGGCAACTCTGTTGCTCAGAGCTCTCACTCTAACCAACTGAGCCACCAGGCCACCCCCTCATGGATTCTTATTTACTCTGAGTTATAATCCATTACCGTTGTTACTCATTTTGAAACTTTAGGTGTATTCATTGCTTACAAGGCATCTAAATGATGTCAGAGAACCCAAGTAGGAAATATATATAAATGAAACACATGAAGTAAAAGCTAGAAAGTAAGAAACTAAAGGAATGACTACCCATAGGAGGTGGGTCAGGAGTGGGACAGAAAGAATGAGGGAACGGTATGTTGATGTATAACATAAAGATTTCAATGTATTTACACATATTAAACCCAATAAGTTCAAACTGATACCTCCAATTCTAGTTTCACACCATAGCATTCTTTCCAGCCCCTCCTTTACCATATACACAGCACCTTTCCCCAAGACTGAGGAGCCATTCCATTTTCCTCAATATGTTTACGTATTTGCTGAATCTTTGAACACATGCTATTTCAGCATCTTCAACTCATACCACTATTAATGACACACTAACTGCAGNCTCATTGTGGTTTTAATTTGCATTTCCCTAATGCTAAGTGATGTTGAACATTTTTTCATATGCCTGTTGGCCATCTGTATGTCCTCTTTGGAGAAACGTCTCTTCATATCCTCTGCCCATTCTTTACCCTTTCTAATATCTAAGGATTAGAAGACAATTTATGGGGTCCTTAAAGAGTTTTTATTTAGCAGAGTAGGAAGACAAATCCTCAACTAAATAAATTTTGGAAAACATAGCAGAAAAAATTACATCCCTTGAGTAGTTCTTGTTCAGTGTAGTATATAGAGTTATTGTTTTAAAAAATACATATTTACTCCTTTGTCCTCACTTCCCCACTCCACTGATGTTAGGCTTGCCTTGTGACATAAGGGCTTTTTCATACCCCTGTGTATCAGTTAGCACTTGCCACAAAAATGCTGGATAACAAATAACCACAAAATCTCTGTAACATTCAACAATAAGCATTTTATGTTACTTATGACGCTGAGGGTTTGTTGAGGCTTGACTGATCTAACTTGGGATGTGGCTCATTTAGCTTGAGATGGTGGTTTTTCTGGTCTTGGCTGGTCTCACTCATGCTTCTGTGGCCTGCTGCAGATCAGCTGATCTAAAGCAGGATCATCTGGGGTGTCTCTGTCCCTCACGCTGTTTCTGGGACTTGCATATGGGCACTCTCTCAGCCTCCTACCCCATCTCCCTTTCTTGTCCACGTGCCCTATACTAGATTGTTGTTAACTTACCATCATCATCCCCACTTCCAAGGCTTCCCCTGCATTGTAGTGGTGAGGCTGGAAACTATGTCTTCCAGATTTTTCTTTCCTGTTTATTTTCCATTGAGAGGAACTCAGGAAAGATTTAGAAGGCTAAAGAGGAGAAACCATTACCCTCTGGAGGTAATTACAGTCAGATACATAGGCCGATGTGAAATTCACAGAAGTTGCCCATTGAGCTCCTAAGAGCTACCTGCATTTCCGCTGCAGGCTGAGTGTTCTCAGTCATCTCAGCCTACCCATAACAATATTGTGGCTGGACCAGCCCTTGTGGTTCTTTTTTTTTTTAAATATTTTTATTGGGGAATTGNGGAAACCTGCTCATCATCCTGCTCATCAGGCTGGATGCTCGCCTGCACACACCCATGTACTTCTTCCTCAGCCACTTGGCCTTCGCTGATATCTCTTTCTCATCTGTCACCGTCCCTAAGATGCTCATGAACATGCAGACTGAGGACCATGCCATCCCCTACGAGGGCTGCATTTCACAGACATATTTTTTCATATTATTTGCTGATTTGGACAGTTTCTTGATCACTTCAATGGCCTATGACAGGTATGTGGCCATCTGTCATCCTCTGCAGTATACCACCATCATGAGTCACAGCGTTTGTGTCATGCTGGTGGCTGCATCCTGGGTCATTGCTTGTGCTTGTTCTCTTTTGCACACCCTCCTCCTATCCCGGCTGTCCTTCTGTGCTGACCACATTGTCCCCCACTTCTTTTGTGACCTTGCTGCCCTGCTCAAATTGTCCTGCTCAGACACGTCCCTCAACCAATTGGTAATCTTTACTGCAGGATTAATGGCCATTATGCTCCCGTTCTTATGCATCCTGGTTTCTTATGGTCACATTGGGGCCACCATCCTTCAGGTTCCCACTACCAAAGGGATCTATAAATCCTTATCCACTTGTGGATCTCATCTCTCTGTAGTGACTCTCTACTATGGGGCGATTATCGGTCTATATTTCCTTCCTTCATCCAACAGCACCAATGACAACCACATAATTGCTTCATTGATGTACACAGTGGTCACACCCATGCTGAACCCCTTCATATATAGCCTGAGAAATAAAGACATGAAAGGAGCCTTGAGAAAACTCTTCAGTAAGAAAGCGTATTCTTCCAACTGATACTTACCTTGCTTTTTAGTGCACCCATGTGATCTTGTTTCTGTAATAACATGTAAATACAAATTATTGAAAATATAGCTCACTTGTCTTCCTTCCACAGCCGTCACTCACAAACCTTTGCTGACATTATCCTTGTGTCTGTTCGGGGGAATAGTAAAACGGGATAAGTTTTATAGCACTTAATTTGCTCTTTTCTTGGGTGATGCTGATTGTAAAATACTTTGAGGACATGTGTCATTTTGGCTTGTGTCATTAAATGGAAATTCTGAGGGCTGACCCTTCCCCAAATTTAAAGTTGTTGTTAAATGTGTTTGGTCTTTTACATCTCCATTTTAAAAGAATTTTCCATTTTGGTGACAATATGGCTCCTCCTTTCCCAGGCACCCAGCCACCCAGGGATCCTGAGCCCTTCCAGAACTTTCAGGGAGAATATATTAAATTTTACTCTCCTTACATCATAATTAACACACTGCTTTCTTGTCCTTTGGAAATACAACCCATGCTTCCCTTCTCCCCAAACACACACAGATATTCAGCAACAAAATAAATGTTACCTCTGTTGTCTCAGGCACCAGTCTAAATGCTTAATATGCTTCAAAATCATCTACTCTAATCCTGAGAACAGCCCTAAGAGATATGTTGGGAAAACTCAAGCTCAAAGTTGTGAAGAACACCTTAGGATTGCAATAAGTGAAAGAAAGACTTGATGTTGGCTGTCCAACCCCAGAGCAGTTCAGCCCAGGACTATAGTTGTTTATACAGAATGCCAAGGGGGAGGAATTAGCTTAGCCTGGTGGCAGAGGATACATCAAGAACTTCCCAGAGAAGGTGCTGCTTTACCTGGGACTTAACAAATCAGAATTATCCAGACAACAGAGTTCTATCTTGTCCTGATGATCACAGGCAGAGGGAACAGCCTGTGGCAAGATGTGAAACTGGAATTTCCAGCTGAGGCACCAAGATCTGGTGGATACCAGATCCCAAAGTGAGTTAGAAGACAGAAAATGAAGATGTTTGTAAGAAATGTCCCATAATCAGTTTCATAGCTCTTGAGCCTTTCAAACTAGATGTGCATCTAAAAAGTGCCAAGAGCTTGAGATGAGAGATTCTGGTAAAGAACCTTATGGAGAAAGCTGTGCAATGAGCCCCAAATCTGCCCTTGGTGGGATGTGCTTTCCTCCTAACTTCAAGCTTAGTAGGAGAAGCTTCTACAGAAACATTCTGACAGTTGGATATATAGCTCCTGCTTTTATGAGAATGAGAGCAATAGGAAAGATGAAATGGCTGGGAGAGGGGGGAATAGACACACAGAGAGAGAAACAATGAGAGAATGAATTATATTTGGAAAATACCTTTACTTATTTTCATGGTGAGGCAATAAAATAAAAAATATTTCCTATGAACCACAGGAGGATTATGTAAGAAGGAACTGATATGAAACAACTTTCAGTTCTTCCAAAGAAGACCTATTGGAAAATCTAGGAGACTGTAAGAGATAGTAAGAGATCTATAGAAGACGCACCACCCCAAAACCAGGGGCCATGAGGGGAAACATTCACAGGGAGAAAATACACAGTAAAACCTTTGATTGCGAGTAACTTGATTTGCGAGTGTTCCACAAGACGAGCAAACATTTCTAATACATTTTAACGTGATAAATGAGTGATGTCTTGCAATACGAGTAGCTTGTTTCCAGAACAAATTATGCTCGCAAACCAAGGTATTACTGTACTTTAGTTATATCACAGAGGATGTGTGGGAAGTAGTTTGGGAGTCTCTTGATATCCCCTGGCCTGAAAGTAATGACAAGAGAATGAGTTAGTTGTAACCATCATCCAGGTCAACAGAAGCCAAAACCTCTTTAATATGGTAACAACCAAAANCTTTACTTCCTCTTTTCTAAGTTGCAAATAATAATGTGGTTTTTGTCCTTGTGAAGAAGTGTGAGCATTTTTCTACAGCATAAATGGAGAAAAACTATTACATCAAAAAGGATATAAATTTTCAACTATATAAGATATATTCAAAGTAGATGAACTAATTTAAATATCTGATAACAATATCTGGGAGTTTCTTTTCTTCACATGCTTCTTAATGCATGGTGTTGTTATATATTTTTTAAAAATTTTATCTGTGGAAACTCATTTTAATTGGCATCTCTCTTATCACTTGGAAAGTGGATCCTTAAAAATATGTTTATTGGCTATTTTGAGTTCATTTTCTGTGGATTTCTAGCTCCTATTGATGGAGACTTTTGTTTTGTCCTTATTAATTCACAGGAATTTTGCATGTATCCTGAGTTCTAATCTTTTTCTGATTTGAGGCAGTTTATATTGTTCCATCCATGGCTTGTTACTTTATTGTGGTGGTGGTTGTTGTTGTAGTAAAGAAAATTTATTTTAATTTAATCAAATTTATGAGAATTTATTTTGTATGCTTTGGGGGGAGGTGTTGATTAAGAAATGTGATGCTACCCTAAGATCATAACATAATCTACAAATTTTTTTCTAATGTTTCTTTGCTTCTTTCATTTAGGTTTTTATTTATTTTTATTTTTATTAAATGTATTGGGGTGACATTGGTTAATAAAATTATATAGCTTTCAAGTGTATAATTCTATAATACATCATCTATTTATTGCATTGTGTGCTCACCACCCAAAGTCAATTCTCCTTTTATCGCCATATATTTGACCCCTTTACCCCCTTTCTTCCCCCTTACCCTCTGGTAACTACCAAACTGTTGTCTGTGTTTATGAATTTTTGCTTGTTTGTTTGTCTTGTTCTTTTATTGCTTTCAGTTTTGTATCCCACATATGAGTGAAGTCATATGGTTCTTGACTTTTTCTGTCTGACTTAATTTATTTCACATGATAACCTCAAGATCCATCCAGGTTGTTGCAAATGGCACTACTTCATCTTTTCTTATCTCCAAGTAACATTCCATTGTATATATGTACCACATCTTCTTTGTCCAATCATCTATCGAAGGACTCTTTGGTTGTTCCTATGTCTTGGCCACCATGAATAATGCTGCAACGCACATAGGGGTACATATATCTTTATGGATAAATGTTTTCAGATTTTGGGGGTAGATAACCAGAAGAGGGATTGATGGCATCTTATGGTAATTCTATTCTTAAGTTTTTGAGGAAACTCTGTACTGTTTTCCATAGTGGCTGTACCAGTTTATGTTCCTTCCCACCAGNAAAAAAAAAAGAATAACTTAGGTTGGTTATTTTATTTTCCCCTTAAGTCTGTGGTATTAATTTTCAATGTAGTTAGGTTCACTTGTTTTCTTGTATTCTATTTTACTTTATTCACCACCTCTTCTGTTGATTTTTTAGTTGACAATAGGTCACATAGTCAAACTATACAAATGAATAGTTTCATCTCCCCTTCTTTTCTTCCCATTCCCACCCACCTCCTGTAGGTAAGCAGACTCACTAGTTTCTGATTTATTCTTCTTGTGTCTTTTTCATCAAATGTGAAGATACACATATATTTTATTTCTCCTTGATTTTTACACACAAAAAAATAGCATGTTATATAGATTGCTTGTTTTCCATTTAACAATACGTCCTGGACCTCAGTCCATTCTGATTCATAGATATCTTTGCTGTTTTTTTCACAGTTGCAAAGTACTCAATTGCATTGATTCTCCATAGAGTTTCCTTTAGGGGACCCAGTATGAGGTAGCAGTGATGAATGCTCTAAAGACCACTGAATTGATACCTCAAATGGTTAAAATGGTCAATTTCATGTTATGTATATTATACTACAAATTTTAAAAATTTAAAGACAGAGCCAGAAGTAATCTCTACATAAGCACAGAAATGCCATAATATAATAATAATATTGTATAATTAATAAGTTAATAGATGGGGAATATAATAACAAAATATATTTAATCAAAAGGGAGAGATAGAAGAGAGAATAATTATGAAAATGATGTCTCAAATAGAAAACGTATAGTAATATGGAAAATATCAATTCAAATATACCATGATTGCATTCGGTGTTAATAGATCAAATTCCAGAAATATAATAATTGTTGATCTACATAAAAAGAACAAAATCCAACTTTACACTGTTAACAGTGGACACCTCATAGATAAAAGGACACAGAAAAGTTTGAAGTAAAATGATGGAAGAGGAATAACATGTGCAAATAGCCACAAGAAATNAAAAAAAGTTCTATTACTGAGGTCCTAGAAAGCACTTGGCACATGTGGGGTCACACAGCGAGGTTGAGCGTAGAGAGAGCAAGAGTGAGTGCACGGGCCTGGGGGTCTCCTTTAATTGGGGTCGAGGGTGGGGACCTCGGGTTTCACGTGCTCACTCTTTATTGGTGATTTAAAACATAAGAGCAGGATTGTGTGAGAAGAGAATAAACAAGTGGTCCAAATGGTCCATTATAGAAACCAACCAAGATCTCTAAAACAAATGAGCCTCAGTGTGAGAGGCTTTTTAATCTACATGTGGCTGGCAACATGTTTATTGGAGGTAGCCATCTTTGAAGTGGATGCCTCTATGAAGTGGATGCCTCAGCCATCAAAGCTTATATCAGGCACTTGCATTACAAAAAGAAAAGCCACTGTCATGGCTTACACTATACAGAGACATTTGGGAGAGTTTTTTAGTGATTCTTGAAATTGGCAGTGACTACTCATTAACCTTTTGAAACCATCTATTTTATGCTTTAGGCTGAAATCTTCAGTTTCAGATTTTTTTAACCTTCAAGAGCAACTTCCCTGACCTCTGTTCCTCAGCTCTTGCAACAGTTGCATAAGGAAGACTTTTATTCTATTCATCTGCACAAATCTTTAGCGATATGGTTTCACTTAAAAGTTACCCATCATTTATCTGCATCTGTTTTTTTAGAGTACAAATGAAATTCTCAGTATTATCCAATTGATACTTTCATTTTCAGTCAAGGACATCTATTGGGTTGTCGGAAAAGTAATGATGCATTTTTGCAACGAAAGTCATAGAAAAAACATGTCATGACTTTTCTGACAACCCAATATATTAAGAATATGTCTCTTCTTTTAATACCAACCCTTGCATATTGGGGACATACTTATTGGAAGGGCTGTATAGGAATGTCTAAAAATCATTTCTGAGCCCATGGCAGAAGAAGATGATTTAAAAGGGTAGACTTTTTTTTATTAGTTTCATGTGTACAAAACAATGTAATAGTTAGACATTTACACCCCTCACAAGGTGATAACCCCACCCCCAATCTACTACC
>NW_017733437.1:38564-39411 GCF_001890085.2 Hipposideros armiger
TTCTGTCTTCTGGGGATGAAGGACGTTTGAGAAACTCAGGAACCTAGAAGGGATGAGCAGGACCATCACATCTCGTCTTGTCCTGCTCTGGGAAAACCATGAACTTTTAAGTCCACTCCTGTAAATTCCTAATCCAGTGGATGCAGTCACCTTCACTCCATCCCTATCTGACTCCAGGAAAACATTGCACCCCTAGTCAGCCAACAGGACCTCATGGCACAGAAGCAAGAGGGCGTTCACTGTTTCATCCAGCCATTATTTATGGAACATCGAGTCTGTGTCGGGACCTCGACAAAGACTGAGATGCAGCAGTGAACAAGAAAGGAAGCTCCCTGCCCTCTGTGAGTGTAGAAAATGATGTGCAGAGAGATAAGTTCTGTCCAGGCAGGAGCCAAACCATAATAGTTCTCTGTGGCGGAAATAGTGGATGAGGCCTCGGCAAATTGGTATCATTGTTTCTGCCTTACAGTACTGTGAGACCCCAGTGCTGAGGCTGCGTTAGTTGTTTTGACGCTCCTGTGAACCTACTGGGTCCCACTGACCGACAGCTGTAAACTCATGGACACTCTTAAGATGGGTGGCCATTTAAAGACACTTGATGCCAGAAAAACGCCCATATCAGAACAGTGCTCAAATACCTTTCATACTAATGCTGAGCATTTAGGTGAACAGTTGGGCCCTAGACTAAGGACTTTACCTACGTTTTCAAGCTGAATCCACACATCAGCATTACATTCCCAGATTTTGAAAACTCTTCACAGCTTCACTAATAATTTGTGTTCTTTCTGCTTTTAGTTTTAAGATATAAAAGCAGAAATGATACAAATTCCATAGGCCCCCCCAGCAG
>NW_017733437.1:46171-47265 GCF_001890085.2 Hipposideros armiger
GAAGAGCTCAGCTTCAGGAGCACAGTGAGGTCACAGAAAAAGTGGTTGATGGTACTGTCTGCAGAGAAGGACAGTCAGACCAAAAGGAGGGTGTGCAAGTGGCATGGACAAAGGAGACAATCCAGGAGCCAGCCACCAGCAGCACACACAGCCCCTCCGTTATGATGGTGGGGTAGTGTAGAGGGTGACAGGCGGCCACGTACCTGTCATACGCCATCACTGCAAGTAGGACATTGTCAAAAATACCAAAAACTATGAAAAACTGTAACTGGAAAATGCACCCTGCATAGGAGATGGCACGGTCCTGAGTCTGCATATTCATGAGCATCTTAGGGACTGTGACTGATGAAATGGAAATGTCAGAGAAGGCAAAGTGGCTGAGGAAGAAGTACATGGGCGTGTGCAGGCGAGCGTCCAGCCTGATGAGCAGGATGAGGAGCAGGTTCCCCAGCACCGTTGTCAGGTACATGCCCAGGAACAGGACAAAGAATGCACCCTGCTGCTCAGGCCGGATGGGGAGACCCCGCAGGAAGAACTGGAAAACACCGTTCTGGTTCTCAGGCCTCATGCTGCCCTTCTGTCTTCTGGGGTTGAAGGACATTTGGGAATCTCAGGAACCTAGAAAGGATGACCAGGACCATCACATCTCATCTTGTCCTGCTCTGGGAAAACCATGAACTTTTAAATCCACTCCTGTTAATTCCTAATCCAGTGGATGCAGGCAACTTCGCTCCATTCCTATCTGGCTCCAGGAAAACATTGCACCCTTAATCAGCCAACAAGACCTCATGGCACAAATGCAAGAGGGTGTTCACTGATTCATCCAGCCTTTATTTAGGGAACATCGAGTCTGTGTCGGGACCTCAACAAGGACTGAGATGCAGCAGTGAACAAGACAGGAGGGTCCTTGCCCTTTGTGAGTGTAGAAAATGATGTGCAGAGAGATAAGCTCTGCCCAGGACAGAGCCAAACCATAATAGTTCTCTGGGGCGGAAATAGTGGATGAGCCTCGGCAAACTGGTTTCATTGTTTTTGCCTTAAAGTACCAGGAGACCCCAGTGCTGAGGCTGCGTTTGTTGTTGTCATGCTCTGTG
>NW_017733437.1:48923-50199 GCF_001890085.2 Hipposideros armiger
GACCCCCCACTTGGAGGCATATTTTTCAGGGCCAAAAAATCGTCTTATATGCTGGCAAATACGGTAGGTTTTCTAACTAACTGTACACATCAGCTTTACATTCCCAGTTTTAAAACCTCCTCACAGCTGCACTAAGAATTTGTGTTCTTTTGCTATTTTAGTTTTAACATATAGAAGCAGAGATGATACGAATTTCATAGGCCCCCAGCAATACAGTAGGGGACAGAATGGCACACACACATCAAGACACACACATCTGTATCTATAACACATGTGATATATAATATATATAAATTGATCTATATATTACCACTTTTATAGATGAAAAATTACCAAGTATTACCTACTCCATGGGGTTCAGTCGAGCATGTCTGAGTGATCAGAGCCCATGCTCTTAACCACTATACATGAAACCTCCCTTCTGTTGCTTACAGGGAGCCAAACACAATACATCATTTCAGACTTGTGAGGACAAAAACCTAGTCCAAAATTTTCCTCGTCCCCTGCCTAGATAATTTCATTTCTTCCTATTTAGATACTTTCAAACTGACAAAAAGTTATCAAATACATTAACTTCTATTTATACACTAAGTAGTTACCAAGGGCCACTGTAAGAATCACAAGGGAAGTGTGATTTTTTTTGTTATATAGATGTGGAAATGAGGCTAAGGAATTAAGTGACTTTCCCAAGGTTTCACTGCTATTTGATGGTGATTCTGCCCAATAACATCACATAAGCATGATGCTTGGAGTTTTGTTGTTATTGTTGCTGTTTTCTTTCTTTTTCTCTTTTTGAAGGGATGTTTAATGAAAGTAAAGGGTTGCTAAATGCTGAGTGACTCAGTCACACTCAGGTACATGAAAAGTAATAGCAAATCCGTTTCAGGAAACAGCGAGTTGCATAGAGTTTTGTTATCTCAGCCAATGGTGCCCCAGAATGACGGCACTTCAGGAAATATGAGGCCATGCATGCATACCATGCCCCAAAACACACATGCGCACCCAGACACACTCACTACACCAAGCAGCACATTCCCCGCATTACTGAGTTCCCTCTGACCCATCCACTTCCCAGGAAGAGAGTCAGTGTGGGAAGTTAAGCCTGTTCAGCCACAGGCAGTCACTAAGCCACCACTAACACCTCATGCTCGTGGTAATGTACCCATGGTAACATACACACAGACAGCAGCAAACAATACACATTCCTGCTCTCACACACAAGTGTGTCACCCACAGACACAGCTCACACGTGCCCTAGCACATGCTGCTGAGCCCT
>NW_017731559.1:0-1233 GCF_001890085.2 Hipposideros armiger
CCCACATCCACAGTCAGCTGTCTGAACATATGCTCTATTCGGGTCAGTTGTGCATCTTCCTCCATGACCTTTTCTCCGATGGGGAGATCTTTTTCATTATCTTCATGGAAAGGAAACAGAAACTGATATAACTTCTTAAAAAACTGTTCAATCTGTGGAGCGGGGCACAGAAATGGAATAAGAAATTTATTTTCTGTCTGGACTATTTTATTGTTAATTTTAAAGTCAATTTACAGTAGTCATTCCAACTCAAGAACAATTCTGGGCAAACTAAGAAAACATGATTCAATTTAAGATAATTTATTAACGTTCTTGTAGTGGCTTTGACTTTGACTATGGAAATATTGGGTCATCGGAAAAGTCATGATGTATTTTTGCAACGAGAAACATAGAAAAAATATGTCATGACTTTTCCGACAACCCGATGGGATCTGACATTCCTTCTGGTGTATGTTTGCCTATCAAAGGCCTAAAAAGGCCAAGTTTTCAATATTGTTGACAAGCCACAGCCTGATTCACTGGTAGCAGTTGACATACCATAGTCTAAAGGGCGCTGTGTACATTGCCTGAAAACTGTAAACAAGGCTCTTGTCTTTCACTTCTGTCTTAGTGTCTTCATTCTCTTTTTTCCCTTTAGTGGAATGTCATTAGTGTCTTTGTGCTCTCTTCTTTCTCATCTCATCGATGCTTTCACACTGAACTATAGATGCCTAATACAGCTAAATAGGCTACTTAGAGATGGTTATTTATTTGTAGTAAGCAAAGCCCTCCTTGGCTATAGTGAAAGGAATGAAGCTCTAATTACAGAATTCCCTACTTATTTGGGAGAAGATTTTACAGCAGTCACACCATGCTCTACTTCATCTATGTAACACTAAAGTTTGTGCCAAACATAGTTATCTTTATATGATAGTGATATGGCCATGTTGTGTGTTAAGAAACATAACTAGTGGACATTACTGCTATAACACCCCATTGCTGTTCAAAGAATTCTGTAGGACTTCTTAGAGGACTCATGCCTTTCTCAAAAAGTAATCTGGGTGTATTGTCTGCCTCTCCCTATGCCAGCTTCTGTTTACCTGATTCCATGTACAAAAACAAATCTTTAAAGCCCCAAGAAATTTTCATAAGGTCACACAACTGGAGGAGATAGAAATGGTCCCCAAATGTCCTGAATTTTACCCAGTGCTTATTCCACCATATTCTCATGTATTAAAAATTGACAGTTGCTAT
>NW_017731559.1:3728-9994 GCF_001890085.2 Hipposideros armiger
CTTCACTTAGAGAAAAAGAAAAATAATTCACCCTTTTCTGGCATATTAAGTCCAAAGAAATACCTGGGGACTGATAGTCTTCTACAGCTCCTTTTCTGGGTTTGCATTGTTCAGCTGCCCTCATGGCAGAATCCTGAGGCCTAAGCCAGGTGATATTTGCTATGACCCACATGAGGAAATTGGCAGGGCCCCAGCCTGCCAAACGAACTTTGTGACCCAGGCAGAATTTCCTTGTCTGTTTGGGCTTTGCAGAGCAATTCTGGAACCCTACAACTTCTCAAGAAATGTTGCCTCACTTTGGCAGGCAACAGTACCACCCAGATTTTCTCAAGTCTCAGTTTTAAATATTCTTCTCTTTGTCAACATAAACCTAAATTCCAACATTTCCAATTCCTAACTACACTCACTGTGTACCCTTGGGCAAATTACTTAACATTTCTTTGCCTGGTCTCCTCCTTAGCAAATAGGAATAACAATAGGATCTACCTTTTAAGGTTTTGTAGTAAATAAGGTAAGCCAGGGAGGCACCTAGCACATTATTATTAGTGTCTCCAGTTTTCTTCCCCTGGCCTCCAGGGCATAACAACAAACATTATCAAATCAAGCTCCCCAAGTTTGGTCGTGAAATGTTGTCAAAGAGGAAGTAGATCTCTGATTTAGGAATGCTTTGTCCATTCCTTCTAGTTCCTCCTATATGTCCCACCCACTGACAGCAGTTTATATCTATTTCTGTAGTTTACAGCTTATCAAAGTCCTATATAGATAGACCTGGGTGTGGGGGGGGGGACAAATCACTTTAAAGCACTCTAGGGTTTCCCACTTAAGAAAGTTTCAGATGGTCTCACTAAATATTAATAGGGAGGGACTCAGGAGTGGCACCCTGATGATGATGGGTCAACTGAAGATGGGAGATGCTCTGTACTGGGAGATTGGGGTTGCCAACTCCATATTTGCCACTTCATAATTTGTCTAAAGTATCCTTTATTCTAGATTTAAAGTAATTTTAGGGAGGGAGACTTAGGGTTAAACAGGTGTTTCTTTTTTTAATTAACTTTTTAATTGAGTGTCCAGGCCTTAAGAGTATGATTCAATGAATTTTTATACAATAAGTAAGTTTTTAAGGAAAATAAAAATTCTACAAGTACTGTACTAGGATTCTTCAGGGCCAGAGCTGAAACCAACACTTGCTTACTTGACCCACCCCTAACTAGAGACTTCTTTTCATTGTTCTATACCCAGAGCTTGCTAGGTAGCTAGGGAATGGGAGAAAAACAGTCACTGGGTCCCACAGGCACCGCACCAGCTGACTCTCCCCCAGGTCATTCATTACAGAGTTGGGTAAACATGTTAATTAGCATCTTGAGCCTCAGTTTCCCTAGCAGTAAATGAAAGTAATGGTTTACCCAGATGTTGGAAGGATTACATGTGATAATGTGTTTTCTAAAGGGCCTGTAAATGATATTTTGGTGTCATTATTTCCAGTGGCCAGGCTGGAGAGCCCACCAGGGAAGAACCCAGTTCAAGGGCCTTCCGCGTTTTCCTCATGAGGGTTATTTTTAATTTCCTGAAATTTCTTTGATTGCTCCCAAAGGCAGAAGGGCTTTCTGTTTTCTGGTCAGGCAATCTCATCTTTTTCCTAGGAACCCTGTGTCATGCGGGGTTTAGGTGTGATTGCAACATCAACCAGTCTGGCGACAGGCTGACTACAGTTTTGCGGTCAGCCTGTCATACAGGTTTACTCCAGTTGCTTACTGGACGCCCAGAGGCCACAGTGCTCAGAAGTGAAGAGAATTCCAGTAGCTATCTGGAACTCAGTGGCCCCCAACTTTATAGGTATAGGGAGGAAATATTAGAACTTCTGTTTGTATTTTTTAATTTAAAAATTGACTATGAGGAGGATAAATGTGGAGTTGTTGAATGGGTGTACAGTTTCAGTTTTGCAAGATGGAAAGAATTCTGGAGATTGGTTGCCCAACAATATGAATGTACTTAAAACACTAGTGAACTGTACACATAAAAATGATTAACATGATAAATTTTATGTGTATTTTACCACAACTAAAACATTTTTTAAAGAAAATAAATTTTAAAAATAATTTACTCTTAACGTTAAAAGTTAAAGTATTTTCCAAGCTATTTTTATTATAGTTTTATTTCCTCTTTAAGGGTTAAACTGGAAAATAATTTTTAAAACTTTGTTTTGAGTGTTAAAGGTTAATGCTATTAAACTATGAGGCATGAAATGTCTGTAATTTTGAAATGTATTGAGGTTTCTAATTGTAACACATAAACAATTTTTAACATCTTCCATGGACATTTGAATATAATGTGCATTTGCCATTGGTAAGATACATAGTTTGAACTACAGATATTAAGTAAAGGTATTTGAATTTAAAAAAAGTGATTAGACTGATGTACTATTTCCTATACACTGGTGCTCTATTGTAGTGCTTGTGTCAGACCATTGCACATGGCCAATGGCACGCGGGGACCCTGGGGAAGAGGGGGCCTCCACATTCCACAGTTGACACTGGCTGCCTCCCTCTGTTCACTTACAGCTGATTGCAACGAATTGTCACTTAAGAGGACTGGGTTAGATGATTTTTTTTATTATCTAGTTTTCACTAAACTAGCCCTCACCAAATAGACAGGAGGATAAAAAGATTCTTGGAAAAAAAAAACCCCAGCAGATTAGAAAAATACGAATAATTTCAGCTCAGGAAGAAAAGAAGCAAACAGAAGAGCTGACACTGTCATTCTGAGCTCTTTATTGGCCAGGTGACAGCGTGAAAATATGATCAATTAATCAGATCTGGCAAGTTGGCTAAACAAATTTCAAAATATCTAGATGATTTGAAATATAGACTTACATCCACCCTCGCTAACCATGAACCTCATCCTAAATGTATTTTGTGCCTTGAGCTATTAGGGGTAGAATTTGTGTTTCCAGTTTATAAATAAATTAATATACATATATTTAGGAGTGAATAACTGTTTTAGTAATAGGGATAGGAGATCAAAAAACTTTGTAGACCACTGATCTAGCCCAAAAACGCCCCCAAACACTTTAAATTCAATATCCTAACTCAGAAGGGGCTGAGGATAAAGCATTTTTAAGAAAGCAGCACTTCCCAAACAGAGATGAATCCCTGAAATTCCTGGGTTTGGAAGCACTGCAAAGGCCTAGTCTACAAGGAATGTGTTCTTTGAAGAAATTTTAAATTTCCTTCAAATTTTTCTTCTGATGAGGGCAGCTCTCCAGGAAATCTAGTATTAGGGAAAATAAATAATTCATCAATTGCCCTAGCAAGTATAATATTCAGATATGTTTAAGAACAGATATTATTTTCAATTACTGTACCTGCTTTTCTTCTCTGCATTTCTTTAGGGTTTTCATTAGATTTGTGTGTTCCTCCTCTCTCCTTCCCATCGTGATTTTCATCTGCTTCATGCCCATGAAAGCCTTCTTCACCTCTTCATCTCCATCTCTCTCCCCAGCCTTAGAAAAACCTAAAAGATATGTGGCAGGTTTTGTCTTTGAGGTCTGATCGGATTACAATGTATCTGCATCTGCATCAGCAGACAATGAATTCACGGATTTTTCATGTCTCCAAAGTAGAGGCTTAATTGTTCTTTTATAGCATCAAACTCTGAAACCAGATCATAATGAATTAGCTGTCAGCTGCCACATGGACCCAGCTGCCACAAGGACAGTACCTTCTGTTCCTCACTGCCAAGCTCCTAGACAAGTCAGAGTTCATTTAACCTCATTCTTGCCATTTTCCTCAAGGCCTGTTTTCATTTATGTAATTTTCCCCCCTTTCACTTAAAATCTAAGTGAGTTTATATTAGAGGAAATTTGGAATTTTCTTCACAGTTTAGGTTAAATGCCCAACTGAGAATCTCAAACACAGCGAACAATTTTCCTTTCTTTCAGCTTTAATATCTTCCCAGGAGGCATCAAACCTAAAAATTATCTCATATAATGCAAGATTCGTTAATAACCTACTGGACATCTCTTACACACCTTTAATAAGCCCTTAATGAGTATAAAATTCATTGTTATTCTCTTTTCACAATAACCAGTATGGCTTCCTAAGGAGCTTATTCTTGCCTCCAAATTTAATTATAGACCCTCAAAAAGCAACATTTTAACTAACTGATTTTTCTAAGTGTTAAGTACCCAAAGTATATACTATCAAGCAAAGGTCAGAAGTTAATGAGCACAGACCAATTAGATTCAATGTCATTATAACCTATTTCACTATCTCAAGAAACTGCACAGATTACTTTAATTGTTTAAAATTTTCAAATGCTAGAAAAGAATTTCACTGTTCATTAAAACTGTGCTTAGAGGACACCAAACATCTGGATGATACCAAGAAATGCAGTCGAAAAGTTGGCAAGTTTTATCTGTGTGATAGCAAACATCTGGATATGCGAACATTCTCAGATACTCAATTGGAATTTTCTATTTTTACCCAGATGTTTGGCATCACGTCTACTTGGTTTAAGTGCTTAGAGAATGTCTCACCATGAAACTAGAGGGCCAAAATGAATGCGGTTATCTCTCAATTGTAAATCACCGTAAATGCCAGCAGGACATGCAAACATGCAAACAGGACACGGCGCAGATAAAGAAACTAAACATACCCTTCAGGTTTCCGTGGATAGCAGCTTTGTCTTTCCAAGTAGGTGCACAATGACAATCTTTCAACCATAGCAGATACACAATAAACACCAAGAGTGGCAGCTTCATGTTCCCGCTGTTACTGCAAAGGAAAAATAAACCTGCATCAAATGCCTGCCATTGGGTTAGTTTCTATTGGCATCATTTGAAAACACATGGTGATCCCAAGCATTTTCCTGTCAATTTTTCTTTATGACTTTAGACAATTCATGCAAATAGGCCTGGGACATAAGGAAACCTGGAATATAATTATATCTTTTTTTTTAAAAAAAAGAAAACCCATTCTTTATGACAGTTAAATAAGGTCATCATCTGAAGTTCTTGAAGTCTGAGTTAACAAATAGTGTGGCTCACACCCCCCTAGAATCCAAACTTCATTTTATTTCCTTGTCAACAGTAAATATCCCCAAACACAGGATTAGTTAAAATATATCAAGAAGATATTTTCTCCTCCAATTCTGAATCCTCAAGTGACTTTTCACTTATTGGGTTGTCGGAAAAGTCATGACGTATTTTTTCTATGTTTTTCGTTGCAAAAATGCATCATGACTTCTCTGACAACCCAATACATGGTTAGCTATTTATTTTTTTACAACTTTTTTTTTTATGAAAGCAAAACAGCTTCACACATTTTTCTCCTACTTCTTGTAAAACCCATCAAGATATTTGAATAGTGAACCGTTAAATTTTTTCCTCTCAGATAATGAATTTCCTTTTAAATTTAATTTGATGTACNTCTAAGACTGAACTGGGCACCTTGAGCTGAGCTGCCACCCAGATGGCTCAGTGGATGGAGCATGCGCTCTTAACAACAAGGATGCTGGTTCGACTCCCACATGGGATAGTGGCTACACCCACCTGCAACTAAGATTGTAACACAGCACCTTGAGCTGAGGCCATGAGCTGCCAACAGGCAGCCAGATGGCGACTGGCGCCCTCCACAACTAAGATTGGAGAACAACAACTTGGCTGGCCCCCTTCCCCAATTCCCCAACACTTTTCCCCTTCCTCCTATTCCCCAACACTGTTCCCCTCCCCAATTCCCCAATTAAAAAAAAAAAGAGCACTTGATTTGAAGACTGTCCAAATCCTATCCATCTGTTCATTCATTCATTCACTAGGTATTTATTGAGTGCTTGCTGTGGGACAGACATTACACTAGATGTGGGTGAACCTACAAATGCAGAGGTAGTCCCTACTCTGGGGAACGACTGTAATTAACCTGTTTACTTGTTTGTCTTCACATTTAGTCCTTGAGGGATGTGGGAAGTAGTTTCAAAACTTAGAAAGTTGACATATTTATTTAATTTATTTATGCTGCCTTTAATTTTTGTATGTTTTTAACATTGCAAGACAGTGCAGTTCCAGTGTATGAAATCAGATCTTCCCGTTGGGTTAATTCTAATTACAGACATGCTGTAGTTTTGAGCATCTTCATTATTCCTGTCTATATTCTGAGCACTCCCCCTTGTGGTGCCTTGCCGTACTTGGCCAGGTCCCACTTGGAGTGGTAAGGAGCCCTGCAGAAGTGACACTCATCCCTAAGCCCTGTCCCCTGGGCTCCAGGCTGGCACCC
>NW_017731559.1:16517-18728 GCF_001890085.2 Hipposideros armiger
AGATAAAACATTTTGAAGATTATGTTATTTGGCATTGTAGTTTTACTATATGCAAACATGTTTCCACTAGATAAAGAGGTAAAATTTAGCATATAGAAATGCAATAGATGAATATTTCAGGCTCACTACAATTTGATAATTTATTAGCTGAGCTGAAAATGTGGCCCCCTAATGATCCGTTTAAAAACAACTTATCTGTTAGTCACCATAGCCAGTTATAGAATCTACAGTGATGGTTCTCTCTGGCTACTGAAATCTGAAGATCAGCTTGGCCCCACTTTGAAGGTTTTGAAAGATTAGCCAGTTAATACTTAGTATGTGATCAGTACTTCCTAAACAAGTCAAATGGACAGTTCTGAACTGGTCCACCTGCTTTTCGAGGGTCCTTAGAAGTTGGTCCCTGTGTTTGAGCAGCCAGTAGTCTGGAGTTTATGTCTGTTTCATTTGGGCACTGGGATGGGCAATTATAGGACATGTTCAAAGTCCAGTCCATACTCCATTTCAGCTTTCTTGATTACCCACTAATTCTCTGTTTTAGTTGGAAACCTCTTGGTGCTGTTGGAAAACAGATCAGCTCAAAGCAAAACTTGAACTCCTTATTTTAAGTAGCCTACACCACTTTTGAGCAACCTAATAAACAGGTAAGTCCTATCCTGAGAGGTGATGAGATGGCCAATGGAGGAAGCAGCATTTTAGGTATTTTTCTCAGGAAGAGAGAGTACTGTTCTAAAAAAATCAGTCATAGGAAATTGCCCAGTGTTACTCTGGTCCTGACAGCCCTTGCTAAGTAGTTGGCTGTTGTCCAAGTTCAGGCCCATTTGAGGTCATTCATGGCTGACATTTGCATGCTATTTTTCAACAAACCCAAATTTTGTTGAAAGTGGAACCCGTTATTTAGGAAGCCCAGTGGCTCATCCTCTAGTGGCAGGCTGATTTTTTCTACACCCTATGTTTACCCTTTAAGTGTAATTTCTGAGAACAGAACTTTATTGCTAACTAGTACTAATTACTTTTAAAATATCTTGACGCTTCCAAAAAAGAAATAATATTTTCCTTTAATTATTTTTTTTTTACATTTAAAAATTTTATTTTTTAAAAAATTTCAATTATAGTTGACATTCAATATTATTTAACATTTCAGGTGTACAGTGTAGTGGTTAGACATCCTCTAATTATTTCATCTATTTTTACAGCTGCCATTTTGTTCTTAAGATTAAGCAATACTTCATAAAAATCTGGTTACTTTCACAATTATGACATCATTATGCTCAAGATTTAAGTGGCTTATAAAATATTATAAATATCTAGTTGGTAACTAAGGAGACCTAGAAGCAAAGTCATCTTAGTTAAGAAAGGCAGCAAGAAGATGCATTTGGTATCAATCAAGAAATAGGGGAGTCAGGCAGATGGCTTTCAAAATGTCAGGCTAAGTTGCTAAGTTCAGGCTTGACCAGAGTTTCTTAGATGTGTGGCATAATGGACTTACTAATAAGTCACCCCTGATTATTTTCCACCCCCCACCCCTTCCACCACTGGCCTAGCCAGACAACCTGTGGGCTTCCCATTGGAACACCTGCTAGGCAGAGATCGGACCAGGAATCTTGTACCATTTGTGCTGTTTCCTATGTGGAGCCCAACTGCAAGACACAATGTCAGTGGTCCCCTGGAGTTGTGACGCCCAGGAGCCCTGCGTGTGTCCTATAGACAAGCTGGAATTTGCTATTTTGCTGGAATTTGCTATAAAGACCCCAATAGATTATTCATGTAGATTATAATAGTAATTCATTTCATTAGATCTCTTTCCTTCCTTCCTTCCTTCCTTCTTTCCTTCCTTCCTTCCTTCCTTCCTTCCTTCCTTCCTTCCTTTCTTCCTTCTTTTCTTCCTTTATTCTTTATTTTCATTCATTTAGCCATTCATTTAACAAACTTAAAGGAGATGATTCACCTTAAAAAGCAAAATTTTAGAAGTGAAATGTCAATTCTCTTATAAAAATTGTCCCCTTTGCAGGCCAAAGTTGGCTAACTCACTGATAGAAAGAGGACCAATGGTGAAATATAAAGATCACTAATTTAAGAGATCAGGTTCCATAAAAATCCCTGCCATGCTGTGCACTCTGGTACTGTGTCCTCATTAAAAATGAGAAATAGGGCCGGCTGAGTGGCTCAGTTGGTTAAAGGTTAGCTTAAGAGCGTGAGCTCTGAGCAACAGGA
>NW_017731559.1:20278-22623 GCF_001890085.2 Hipposideros armiger
CAGACAAGTTGCTGTCCTTTTGTTCTTCAGTCTAGTTGTGGAGGACGTCGCTTCACTGGCCCATGTTGGTATTATCATTGTGCTCTTCCCAGGTGAGGCAGATCGGTCACCGGCCATCGCTCATGGCAGCTCTTGGCAGCTCACGCTGGCTGCCAGTCACTCACGGTAGTTTATGGCAACCCGCTGTAGCTTCACTGCAGCCTGCGCCACTGTCGCCAGCGACTCATGGCAGCCCAGCTCCAGGTAGAGCTGTTGTTCACCATCTTAGCTGTAGAGGGCGCAGCATCACTGGCCCTAATGTGGGATCTGAACTGGGGCCCTGCTGCTCAGAGCTGGCGTCCCAAGCCAACTCTTATCCAATGCACCACTTGGCCAGCCCAGGAACTAATAATTTTTTAAAAAGAGAGATGGAATCATTGTGGAGGATTTTACAAAGGGCAGGAATATGACCTGATTAAACTGGCTTTGAAAGACCACTGTGGCTGCTATGTGAAAAACGGGTCATAGGACAGTAATGTAGGAGGGACTCCATCAGGAAGCTGTTTTCATCACCAGGACAGAGACAATGGTGGATCCTTGTGCAGAGTGAGAATTGGTCAGTTTTGGGGTTTCTTTTGGAGGCAAGATTGGATTCTGGAGTAAGGGAAAGATCAATCAAGGATGACTGCTGGGTTTTTTGCTTGAGCTACGGGTAGATTTTGGTGCCATTTTCTGCGATGAGATAGGCTGGGGCATGATGCCCTCACTCACATCCCATGGACTCCCTTCCCAGTGCAGCCTGGATTTTACTCTCATTTCCTTCCAATGGGAATTCTTGTTGCTAAAGACATCAAGGAGCTACTGATGACCAAATCCACTGCTTACTTTTTATCCCCTCTCTTATTTGTCCTCCATGTGGCTTTTGGCATAGTTGACCAGCAACTGTTTTTAAAGCATCTAGTTTTTTGGTATTGATTAGGCCATTCTCTCAGTTCTCTTCCTATCTTTCAGGCTTCTCCTTTTATTTGTAGCAGAGCAGGATTGCCTTCCCTTTCATCTTTTAATTCCACCTCTTTCTCACTGGCGTTCTCCATCCTCTAAATCTCCTTTGTTTTAGCTCCAACCCCTCTGCAAGAAGAGGGTCTTTTAGAACAATAATGAACCACAATTATGCCAGGAGAGACAGTCTCTACTGGTAAAAGGAGGTTTGTCTTGTAGGTGCTCTACTCGGAATGGGGTGATGATGAAGGCAGGTGGGCATAGATCACTGAGACGAGCTGAGCCAGAATCCCGGAGAAATGAAGAAGAGGAAAGTGTGAGGGAGATCAAGGAGGAAGGGGACAAAGGCATGTGATGTGGACTCAGCACTGACAGAAAGGTGAGCCTGGCCTGAGGTAAGACTGTTTGTTCACCCAACCCACTGCAGGCCCTGATGGCCAGGTCACATATTCATCTCTTTAACAGTATTTGCTGAGGGCCTGCTATGTGCCAGGCACTTACCAGACACTAGACGCCTGCTCAGTCCTTGTCCTGACACCTCTTCCCTGGCCCCACCTTCAGATGTTTATATTCCCCAGGGTTTTGTTCTCAGGGACAATACCAAGGCACCTTCCTTGGCTGATGTGACCTAGAACCACAGACGTGCATAGCCAGCCTTCTACTGACTGTCTCTCTGATCACATGGACCACAGGGGTTTCAGATTCAACAGTTCCCAATCCAGCTTTTTCTCCTCAAGCTCACCCTGCCATGGTCTCCCTGTCACCATACCCAGATATTTGGGAATCATCCCAGACTTTGCCCTCTCTTTCAATCCAGCGACCAACTCAAGCAGACTGGTGGGCAATGTATTGTATCTGGGCCCATGGAATGTAAAGGCCCATGAGAGTTAATGGCTTTAGAAGTGCTGAGCTTTGTTACTGAGTAAGCTGAAGCATGTGGAAATCAGTAGACTATCAGAGCAAACAAGTAAAATGATGCATGATTAAAAATCAAGTTTGGGGCCAGTCGAGTGATAGTTAAGAACTGGCTTGGGACGCTAGAGGGCCCTGGTTCGGATTCCACATATGAGGGCCAGTGACGCTGCCCTCCACAGCTAAGATGCTGAACAATAGCTCAACCTGGAGCTGGGCTGCTGTGAGTCACCAGTGACGGCATAGGCTGCAGCCCCTGTGGCAGTGGGTTGACATGGGCTACTGTATGTAGCCAGCAGCCAGCGTGAGTGGCCAGCAGCCGCAGTGAACAGCCGTCCAGAAGCCGGTGACTGATCTGTCTCGCCCGGGAAGAGCGCAATGATGGTGCCAACTTGGGCCAGTGAAGCAACGTCCTCCACAACTAGACTGAAGAACAAAAGGACAGCAACTTGTCC
>NW_017731559.1:25513-30773 GCF_001890085.2 Hipposideros armiger
GAGGGCAGTGTCACTGGCCCTCATATGTGGGATCCGAACCGGGGTCCTCTGGCGTCCCAAGCGAGTTCTTAACCATCGCGCCACTCGGTCGGCCCCTAAACTCTTTTTTTAGTGAGAAGCACCATATAGGTACTGATTTATGTGTGCTTTATGTAAATACAGTAAATATTTAGCCAGTATATAGTACTTATAATTTGAGAGATTTTAGAAAAAAAATGGCAAATGTATTGCTTTCAATCTCAGTAGGAAAGGCTAATGCTACAGAAGCAAATTAAAAAACAATCCAACTGCTGAATATAGTAACAACATGCAAGTGATAATAGGCCAAACAACAGTTTGCATATAAGAGGAATGGATAAACAAGTCACCAAAATTAAGATTTGCCTATGTGATGTGATCTTAAGGGAAACAGTTTAATTAATACTTATGATTAAAATAATTATTTCTTTAATTTTTAAGTTTATCAATTACCATTGACATACAATATTAAATTAGTTTCAAGTGTACAACATAATGATTAGACATTTGTGTAACTTATGAAGTGATCACCCAGATAAGCCTAGTACCCATCTGACACCATACATTGTTATTACAATGTTATTGACTATATTCCCTACGCTATACTTTACATCTCTGTGACTGTTTTTGTAGCTGGCAATTTGTAAACCTTAATCCCTTCCCCTTTTTCACCCTTGCCCCCAAACCTCCTTCCATCTGGCAACAATCAATTTGTTCTTCGTATCTATGAGAAATCATTAACTTCTATGATTATGGTAGTCACTGACATTTTTGGTGTTAAATATAAATCATTTAAATAATTGGAAAAACAACTATTTTTAAAGTTTTGAAAATTTTACCTAAGCATCTAAGTTACCATCACTTTCTCTACAGTCACCATTTGTAGAGAAAACTACAAATAATGAGGACTACCTTTATTGAGCATCTTACACTGTGTCAGGCACCCTGTCAGACATTTCACATAGCACTGAATCCTTTCAACCCTGCGATATGAGTATTACCAACTCCATTTTACAGATAAATAAAATGAGGGTCAGAGAAGCTAAGTAATTTCCCCAGTGTCACAAAACTGTTAGGGTAGAGAACCAGAATTCTATCTAACCCAGTTCTCTTTGTTCTTTCCACTACATCACATAATTACCTTAAAAACAAAAACAAAATCACTTAAAGACACGTAAAAATAGCACTCTGGTAACTATTTTGCTTCTCTCTATATAAATTCATTGTATTTTGCTAATTAAGAGTGAAGTTAAATAAGAAACCTTATATAGCGTGGTAAGATCTCTAATGATGCTTTCTGTGTACTGCAGAGGTATTTGTACCTTTAGTGCCTACTGAATGGTACTTGCTAATGTTACTCATTTTGCTAATTTGGTCATATATTTCAATTTCTGAGAAAATTGCCAAAAGCTGTTAAAAGGAAACAATGGGCATATTTTTAAAGTTTAGTAAATCAAAACAACATGGGCACATGCTAAAGATTAATTTGAGATCATTTACATATATGGCATCCTAAAAAAAAAAGAGGTGCATTTTTTTTAAGAGCAGAAAAAGGAATGCAACCTATTTCTTGGAAGGGCATATGAGTGGATCTCATATCCTCACACATGGCTTTGTTTTCAAATTCTTGAAAGTGCAGAAATTCTTTTAATTTAAAGGTGAGTCCATGGAAAATCTGGAACAGCTGTAGAAAACCATAGAGGAACACAATGCCACAGCCACTTTTTCAGTTTGTGACACCACCCCAGGGAAATCTGACCCTCTGCTCACCACTGCTCTAAATTATCAAAGAGAGGCACTTCTGTCCCAGTTGCTGCAAACGAGATGCTTCCATGGAATTATTGTCTCATTAGCTGATCCTGCCTAAAAAAATGGCAATTCTTTGGACTCAAGAAAGACTCCAGGCTGTCCAAGAAAGAATGCTCAGAAAAAGTCTAAATTCAGCTCACTTGATAGTAAGACTTGGGAAGCACGCTATCTGAAGGACCTGCCAAGACATATCGCCATGACTTTCTTCAAGGTCATGCAAAGTTTAAGTGATTTTTACTATCCCACATTCCAACATGTCCTTCTCTATCGATTCATTTCCCCTGGTAGTTCATCATTCTATATTTATGGCATTTTTATTAGGTAACAACATCTCATCTCTTCTCAGTAATTGTGCTGCTGCATATTTTTGGAAACTTCCACTGGTCACTGTCAGGGAGTGAGGGGCTTCATCAACGTTGAGAGAGGACTTTGAAAATCATCTTCTCAAATGAGACAGGTAAAAAATAGCGTTATTAGGATTTCTGTTTTCAATGTCCAGGGACAAATTCCAGGGGAGCAAAACAAATAACAACAGAGAATTGTGTTGTTCACTGGTAAGACCTGTGCATTGAAATTAGGCTAAGCTAGAGTAATCAGCTTAATCTAGCCATAAATAGTGTACGCAGCTCTTTGTTTCATTAACAACAGTTTGCTAGGGCCCATCATGATCGTGGATTCAACTCAATGGGCTCCTCCAAGGTTTCTTCCAATGCTGAACTTAGCAAGTTGCGCTGAGAATGTCATGAACCGACCAAGCATCAATACATGCGTATCAGAGTGATTCTTTAGCTGCCTGGTTTTTGTTTTTGTTTTTTTTTTTTGCCAGTGCTTTTGTGGGAATGGGTTGTCTTCTTGCATCTACCTTCTCCTCCTGGCTGTTTTGAAAGAAAAGAAATGGATTGGAAAAGATATGGAGGTCTGAGTTTTGATGGCAGCCTCGGAAGTAGTCACCAGTGTTTCCACCTTCCTGGACAAGAACAGAGAGTGGCTTTGTTCTGTCCACACCAGAGAGACCGAACATCCACAGAGTTCACTCTGCCTGACCTGGGAGTGGCTTTTTCTGCTCTCTGGAGAAGTGGGCAGGACAGCCAGATGAGAAATGTCTTCAATCTAAAGGTTGTTGTCTCTCATCTGTCACTCATATGCGCCCAAATGCTGCCCTCTGGAGGCACGTATGCCACTAGCTGGAAGTCAGGTCTGATAGTACAGAGCATTAGTCCCCACCTGTGATGGGAAACTTAACCGGCTTTCTGGGGCTTGCAGAGAACCAGGGTGTCCAGGTCTGAAGAGAGCAGTAGTCATTTGGCTCCAGCTAAAAGTTGATTATTGTCAGAAAGGAATATGGGCCTACTATGGAAAGAACATCCAGTTTTCCAAAAAGAAGCTAGAAATATTGATTCTTGTGTGAAATTCCTGACTTTTCAAACCTGGCAAACTAACTCAGTTAAAAAAGAAAAGCAAACAAATATTGTGATGGCCGACCATGGGTAATATAGACAATGACCTGTGAAAATTAGAAAAAAGCATCCCTCTGGGCAGATAAGGCAGGGGGGAAAATGCCAAGTAAAACATACCTCTGAGCGGTTACTCCCTGTGCTGGGCACTGGGCTTAATGAATGAGTCCTGTCTGGCTTTCATCCTCCACTTGCTCTCTGGCTGGGAGCTTTGTGGAGGGGATACCCTGTAACCACCAAGTGAGTCATGTAGCTGCCAACATACAAGCCAGATTCTGCCCCTGGGCCTCAGGTTCACAAACTCTGGATGATGGAACTAGAGAGTAGAAAAGCCAAGGCAAATGGCAAGTCTACCCTTATTAAGGGGCCATAACATTTAAAAATATTCCCACCGATATCTCCCCAAACCTCCTCTCAATAGTGCTGGATGGTGAATATTGGATCAGTAGGCAAGTTTATTTTATTNTGCCCGCCTGCAACTAAGACTGAACTCGGCACCTTGAGCTGAGCTGCCACCCGAATGGCTCAGTGGATAGAGCATGCGCTCTTAACAACAAGGCTGCTGGTTGGACTCCTGCATGGGATGGTGGCTATGCACACCTGCAACTAAGCTTGAACATAGCACCTTGAGCTTAGTGGCCACGAGCTGCCGACAGGCAGCCAGATGGCGACTGGCGCCCTCCACAACTAAGAATGAAGAACAACAACTTATCTGGTCCTCCTCCCCAATTCCCCAACACTGTTCCCCTTCCCCAATTCCCCAATTTTCTTTTTTTTAAAACAGAAATAATTGGAAGAAATAATCTTAACTTACTTCCAGCTCTAAAGTTCTGTAATTATCATTTGCTTATTCTCACCAAGTTTCATCATAGTTTAAGTGTAGTAGTAAATGAATTGAATTGATCTGTAAAATAAAATATTACAGATACCTTATCTCTTTTATAGAATTGCTGAACAGGTCAGGTTAGTTAATACAAAAGAAAATGTTTTTTTGAGCCACAGAGCACAATGTAATTGGAAGGTAGACCAACAACCTCTTTAAAAAATTCTAACTAAACTAAAATTATTATTTTAGGCTGATAAAACACAGGCTGCAAAAGTAGGCATTGAATTCAGACTTCAGAATTTTTCATGAAAAAGATGTAGCTTGAATACAATGTGAGGAAATTATATCCCACTTAACCTCATCATGAAATCAGAATTTATCTGTATAGACCAGCATCACATAAATTTAATTATTGATCAGGATGTATATAAATACCAAATAGACTCTAAAATTTTCATTACACACAACACATGGCTTCTCTGGCTTCCAATAGCTGATTCAGTGAATGTATATTGGGCACCTATTATGTTCCACACACTGACAATGCTCGCTCTCTGCTCCCAAACAGATGCTCGCTCTCCGCTCTCTGGGAGCTCATGTTGCATTCCAGTGGGAGGGAGGTAATTTGGAAAGGGAGAGTCTACTTTGGAAGGTTCAGCAGATGAGGAAGGGGACCTGTCTGAGCAGGCGACCTCTAGCTAACATTATCCCTGAAAGCAGATCTGGCTATGCAATTTGTAGGGTCCAGTGCAAAAGAAAAAGGCAGAGCCCTTTTGTTCAAAAAGTATTAAGGCTTTCAAGATGGCAACAGCAGAGCACTAAACCAATCATGGGGCCCTTCAAAGCATTGAGCATGTGTCACACATGCATGAAGCTGGCCCTGCCTGAGAGACAGAATAGCAAGTGCAAGGGTAGGAACAAACCTGACACATTTAGGGAATAGAACAGAGACTAATGTGGTAGAGTGCAGTGAGAGGAAGGAAAAGTATGATATTAGGTGAAGAGACAGAAAACTACAGATCATGCAGTAGGTAGGGTAAGGAACTAATTTTTTTTTTTAAGATTTTATTGGGGAATTGGGGGAGGAGAACAGCATTGGGGAATCGGGGAAGGGGAAC
Organism: Hipposideros armiger; assembly: GCF_001890085.2. NCBI lineage: Eukaryota > Metazoa > Chordata > Mammalia > Chiroptera > Hipposideridae > Hipposideros > Hipposideros armiger. The sequence goes on from NW_017731559.1 coordinate 30,739, forward strand.
AGACAAGTTGCTGTCCTTTTGTTCTTCAGTCTAGT
>NW_017731559.1:33198-35936 GCF_001890085.2 Hipposideros armiger
AAAAAAAAATCAAGTTTGCCTTTAAATTCTAGCTACATTATTATGACCCCGGGAATTGTGTTTAATTTGACTTTCCATCTCCATGGCAAAAGGGTGAAGAAAATACCATAAGTATTTGATGACAATTGTAGCCTATTCCAATGACCTATGGAGGAATAAATCATTCTATCAGTTGTACATTAATATTTCATTCAATAATTCTTTGTGGAAGTGAACTATAACATTAGGGTATATACTACACTTAATTTAATATTTGTAGAAAGACAGGCAGGAAGGCAAACAAGCTGTTTACTCTCTTTGGTCCATTTTTATTTACTTTGACACAATTTTTAAAAATACATTTCTTGATATCATATATGACTTAGATGATAACAGCACAACCAGGGCAGAATCCACTGTAAAGATTAATTCTAGTCGTCTGTCTTTGCTGAGTTCAGTCTCATAGCTCCAAAGACAACATAAACCTGAAAATAAAAGTATCCATGTGAGGTTATCAGTAAAAGATACAAAGCATGAGAACCACAAAATATTTCCATTAATGATGTTTGTCCACCAGTTGTACGTTATCATCTCCAGATCCTGGTACCCACGAGGCAATGCATAATGGCTTGTTGACTGTCTAGAGTCTGGCAATCCAGGTCAATGTTTGAGGCATGAAGCAATCCAGGCACTAGATCTAATGATACAGATGAGGTCAACTGTCATAGTTTGTCTGGGACTGATCTGGGTTTAGAACTGAAAGTCCCTCAGCCTGAGAAACATTCAATCCCAGGTAAACTGGGACAATTGGTTACCCTACAATTAGGATCATTTTAAAATATAGATTTTGATTCCTCATGATACAACTTCATTAAGAGGCTTTATTCAAAGGTTAATAAGCTATTATAGCTCTTTGGCAGTTATCTTGAGTTTTGTAAAACTTAGAATGTTATCTAACTGGGATCTGGCAACTTCACTGATTAAACAATTAAAAAGGCCTAAGAAAAACCCTTCGCTGCCAGTCTTATCTTACCCCCAATCCTTATAAAATGACTTGATCTAATTAATTCCTCAGGTATAAAATCAAAATGTACTCTAGCATATTTACAGAAAAAAGCTTTTCTTTCCAATGATTTCTTCAGGTTTCTAGATATAGTTCCAAGCCGTTTACCAAGCTTCTCTTCTGTAAACTGCACATCCCTTGTTCTAATATTCTACAAGAGGAAAATACACATACAACTATTGTATCAGTGGCCATTTCTGATCTTTGTACAGTAGTTTCCCTTTATCTACAATTTTGTTTTCCACAGGTTTAATTACTGCCATCAACCACGGTCCAAAAATATGAGATGGAAAATTCCAGAAATAAACATAAGTTTTAACTTGCATGCCATTCTGAGTAGTGTGATGAAATCTTGTCCTGTCCTGTTCTGTCATCCTCTCCAGGATGTGAATCATCGCTTTGTCCACCATGTCCATGCTGTAGACGCTCCCTGCCCATTTGTCATGTAGTGGCCATCATCTTGGTTATCAGATTGACTATCGGTATCGCAGTGCTTGCGTTCAAGTAACCCTTATTTTACTTAATAAGGACCCCAAAGTGCAAGAGCAGTGATGCTGGCCATTGGGATATGCCTAAGAGAAACCATAAAGTGCTTCTTTTAAGTGAAAAGGTGAACATTCTCAACTTCATAAGGAAAGAAAAATATCATGTTGAGGTTGCTAAGACCTATGGTAAGAACAAATCTTCTATTCGTGAAGTTGTGAAGAAGGAAGAAGAAATCCATACTAGTTTTACTGTTACACCTCAGACTCCAAAATTTATGATCATAGTGCGTGATAAGTGCTTAGTTAAGATGGAAAAGGCATTAAATTTGTGGGTGGAAGACATGAACAGAAAACATGTTCTCATTAATGGCAATGAGTTGCACCAGAAAGAACCGAGCTTATACAGAGACTTCAGTAAGGGATTCCCTGAAAAGAGTGACACCAAGCCATTTACTGCAAGTAAGGGATTGTTAGTTACACAGATTCAGAAATAGGCTTGGACCAAACAATACAAAAGTTACTGGAGAGGCTGCATCTGCCACATTTTCAGCAGAGTTGAAGAAGTTGATTAAGGAGAAAGAATACCATCCAAAGCAAGTTGTCAGTTGAGATGAAACCAGGCTTTTCTGGAAGAAGTTGCCCAATAGAACTTAAATTCATAAAAAAGCAAAAGAGGCTCCAGGGCATAAAACGTGGAAGGACAGTTGAACTCTAGTAGTATGTGGCAAAAGCTGCAGGGCATATGAGAAAGCTACGCTTGGTGTACAGAACAAAGAACCCAAACACTCTCAAAATAAAAACTAAAATGATCTGCCTGGGTTCTGGCAACATAATCAGAAAACGGGTGACAGCCATCTTTTCTACAGAATGATTCCACTAATGCATTACAAGAGGAAGGGTGAGTACAGTACAGTAAGATATTTTGAGAGAAAGAGAGAGAGAGAGAGAGAGAGAGAGAGAGAGAGAGAGAGAGAGAGAGAGAGAGAGGCACATTCACATAACTTTTATTACAGTATATTATTACAATTATTCTATTTTGTCAGTTATTGTTAACCTCTTACTATACTGCATTTATAAATTAAACTTTATCATAGGTATGTATAATACAGGAAAAACCATAGTATATATAGGGTTCAGGTATCAATTGAGGGTCTTAGAATGTATCCCCCATGGATAAGGGGGGGCTACTGTATATGCTCAGTGAGAAGATG
>NW_017731559.1:42646-62114 GCF_001890085.2 Hipposideros armiger
GTATTTCTGTGGAGTCTGTTGTTACTTCCCCTCTTTCATTTCTGATTTTACTAATTTGAGTCCTCTCTCTTTTTCTTTTGATGAGTCTAGCTAGGGGTTTGTCAATTTTGTTTATCTTCTCAAAGAACCGGCTCTTGGTTTCATTGATCTTTTGTATTGTTTTCCTGGTCTCTATTTCATTTATTTCTGCTCTGGTCTTTATTATTTCCTTCCTAGGCAAGTTTATTTTAGACAGTATTTTTCTGAGGTTATTTCACTTTATATGTGAGAACGATGTACTTATCTACTTTATCTTTTTTGGTATATTTCATTTATTGTTTTTTAAATAGCTTACCATTATTGGTCTACTATGTGTCAGATCACTTTATATAAATTATTTCTAATTTTGAAACATACTGACAAGGTAACATAATTCCTGTCATTTCACAGATAAAGATTCTAAGGCTCAGAGAAGTAATTTCCTCCCAAATTTCTTATAGGTAATGGCTCTGTGCTGACCTTCAAACCTAGGTCTGTTTCCCTAGGAAGCTGTTGCTAGGATATGATGACTCTGTTACTTCTACCTGAGATGGCAAAGGCTTTGTCTTTTTCTCCTTAATGTCACCTATATTATCAAGAACTTAATGCATGGAAATATCCTATTTGGTGTCTTTTCCTTTCCCCTTTTTATTTCCTAAATGCAAGAACAGTTCTTTTACAAAGCAAAGGATACATCAGTGCAGGGTATGACTTTGAAAATAACATCACCAGATGTACACATTCCAATGAGTGTTGTTTTTTCAAAAACACTTGCCTTGTTGATTAGAGACTTATTTCAACAATGCTGTTGTCAGTCACTATCTTTTCAGTGTTTCTCCTTTGGAAGTAATTTCAAAGCCAATTTACAAACTATTCAAAGAAATTAGGCTCATCATTTCAGCGGCATTTATTGTTTTAAACCTCAAATGATAACATCTAGCTCTCCGGCCATTCTGTTGATCAGATTTGAGTACAAATAACTTGAAGCTATTTTCCAAAAATTAAGCCCAGTCTCAATGGAGTTAGATTTGCCTCTTGAGAATGTTCAGAAGAGTATTTTTGAGGTTTCTAGATTGTCTACAAAAGAGGAGTTCCAAAAATATTCTGAGCCCAACAGCACCATTGGTTAAATATGTGACCTTTGAAGGGGACACATGTATCGGACTGAACCATTCTTGACAACTTAGATTGGGTCCAAATCTTCCCTTTACCACTTACTAGCTATGTAACTATGCACAAATCACTTAATCTCACCATAACACAGTTTCCTCTTTTATAAATGGAGATAATAATTGAATATGTAGAAGCTCCTAGAACAATGGGTAGTATAGAATAAGTATTATTTAACTATTGGCTATTGTTAAAATCACACATATCACTTTATAGCATCACCTTGAATTATAAACATAGTAGGCAATATCAATAACAAAGCAGACATATTTTCTGTAAGTGGTCATCATCAACTGTAGTAATAAAATGTTCTTATATAGGAAAAGTAATTTCGTTTGGTTGTTAAAAATGAAATCTGTGAGTCTAAATGTTTTCTATCTAAATACATTCCATTTTATTTTTTATCCAAAAACCCATATGAAAATGGAGATGCTTGGTATGGCATCCCAACATCAGTAGCTTGAAATACCTGTGGCATCTTGGCAAAACATTCATCCAATCCATATCTCTGCACCTTTATGACATATACACAATCTTTAGGCAGCGCAGTCCAATCTTTAGGCAGGTTAGGTTGTTGAAAAGTCTTTCTGAGACTAAATTGAAATCTCTTTCCCTTATTCCCTCTCATTGAAACCCCTTGAAGCCCTATGGAACAAGACATATTTTTTGGGAGGTCATATGACTCCAGAATATTTTGTTTTTAGGACAACAGCCTTAGTTCTTTTAAACCCTTTCTCTTAGGATGTGGGGTTGTATCCCTTCATCCTATTTATCTCACTGCTCTCATCTGACCTCACTTTCTTCAATTCCTTTTAATATGTAATACCCAGAAGTGAGCACAGTCCCCCGATCATAGAAATGGGTCTCCCTGGGCCGGCCGAGTGGCGCGATGGTTAAGAACTGGCTTGGGACGCCAGAGGGCCCCGGTTCGGATCCCACATATGAGGGCCAATGACACTACCCTCTACAGCTAAGATGCTGAACAACAGCTCAACCTGGAGCTGGGCTGCCGTGAGTCACCAGCGATGGCGTAGGATGCAGCCCCTGCAGCAGTGGGTTGCCATGGGCTACCGTGTGTAGCCAGCAGCCAGCGTGAGCAGCCAGCAGCTGCAGTGAGCGGCCGTCCAGAAGTCGGTGACTGATCTGCCTCGCCCAGGAAGAGCACAATGATGGTGCCAACTTGGGCCAGTGAAGCAACGTCCTCCACAACTAGACTGAAGAACAAAAAACGACAGCGACTTGTCTGTTACCCTTTCCCAATTCCCCAGCGCTGTTCCCATCCCCCCAATTCCCCAATAAAATCTTTAAAAAAAAAAAGAAAGAAAGAAATGGGTCTCCCTCCTCGTTCAGTGAATTGCACTTTTGTGAATGTAGCCTGGGAGCATATTTATTTTTATTTTAGTTTAGTTCTTACGTTGACAGCATATTATACACTTACTAAAGTATCAAAAGACAAGAACTGTTAACCTCGTTTTCTATATACAGTTGAATATATCCTTCAGGAATGCAGAGGTAAATGAAGCCACTCTCAGAGGAAAAAAAAATAAGAGAATTTGTCACTAGCAGATCTACACTAAAACAATGGCTAGGGAGGTTCTCAAGCAAAGAAGGAATTAGAACATCAAGGAAGAAAGAATATGGTAAGCAAAAGTATAAGTAAATACAATAAGCTTTCCTTCTCTTCTTGAATTTTCTAAATTATTTGGTGGCTAAAGCAAAACTTATAATGCTGATCTGATTCTAAGTGCACAAGTATGTAGAAGAAATAATCAAGATAATTATATTGTAAATGAAATAAAGAGATGTAAAGGAATAAAATTTTCTATACTTCACTTGAACTGGTAAAATGATGACACCAGTGTACTGTGATAAGTTATGTATACATAATATAAAACCTACAACAACCATTAAAAAAGTTATGCAAAGACATATACTTTAAAACACTATAGGTGAATCAAAATAGAATGATAAAAATTTTCCTGTAGCTAATATGAAGCCAAGGGGAAGAAAACTGAGAAACAAAAAATGGAGAGAACAAAGAGAATACAAAAAATAAGATAGTAGATTTAAGCCCTTACATATCAATATTTACATTAAATACAAATGACCTAAATACTCTAGTTAAAAGACAAATATTGACAGCATGGACTAAAAATAACCAATTACATACTGTCTATAAGAGAGTCAATGCAAATATAATGATATAGACCAGTTGAAAGTAAAAAGATTGAAAATGATGTATCGTTCAAACATTAATCAAAGGAAGCAGAAGTGCTATATTTATATCATAAAACATTGACTCAGAGCAAATAAAATTGCCAGAGACCAAGGGATACATGATAGAATAATAAAAGCATCAATCCATGAAGAAGTCATAGCAATCCTACATGTCTGTGCACCAAACAACAGAGCTACAAAATATGTGAAGCAAAAACTAGTAGAACTAAAAGGAGAAAATCCACATAAACAAACAAATCCATGATTATAGTCAGAGACTTCAACATCCCTCTCTCAACAATTGATAGAATAATTAGACAGAAAATCTGCAAGGCTATTGAAAAACTCAATATCTCAACAGATGGCTGGTTCCAATCATTTAAATAATAGATATGCTAAGGATGTTGATGAAAAAAATGAATAATAGAAACAACAGACGTGGATGTAAGCAGAGAGATGGAAACTCTAAGAAAAAATCTAAAGGAAATGCTAGAAATAAAAAATACTGGAACAGAAATGAAGGATGCCTTTGATGGTCTCATTGATAGACTGGGCATAGCCAAGGAAAGAATCAATGAGCTTGAAGATATGTCAATAGAAACTTCCAAAATTGAAATGTAAAGAGAAAAAAGAATGAAAAAGATAGAACAGAATGTGTGAGAACTGTGAAACAATTACAAAAGGTATAACTTACACACAACAGGAATACCAAAAGGAAAAGAAAGTAACAGAAGAAATAGTAAAAGTAATAATGGCTGAGAATTTTCCAAAATTAATGACAGATACAAGCCACAGATCCAGGAAGCTCAGACAACACCAAAAATCTACACATAATTATATTCAAATTGCATAAAATCTAAAGCAAAAAGAAATTTTGGAAAAAAATTCCAGAGTCAGGAAAAAAACACCATACTCATAGAGAAATAAGGATGAGAATTACATTGACTTTTCTTCAGGAATGATGCAAGCAGGAAGAAGAAAGTGGAGTGAAATATTTAGTGTTGAAAGAAAATACCCACTAACCTATATTTCTGGATTTAGTGAAACTATCTTTTAAGAATGAAGGAGAGGGCCGGCCCAGTGGTGCATTGATTAAGAGTTAGCTTGGGATGCCAACTCTGAGAAGCAGGGCCCCAGTTTGGATTCTACATTAGGGCCAGTGATGCTGCGCCCTCTACAGCTAAGATGGTGCACAGCTGCTCGACCTGGAGCTGGGCTGCCATGAGTCGCCAGTGATGGCGTAGGCTGCAGTGAAGCTGCAGTGGGCTGCCATAAACTACTGTGAGTAGCTGGCAGCCGGCATGAGCAGCCAGCAGCCAGCGTGAGCTGCCAAGAGCTGCTGTGAGCGGCCGTCCAGTGGCCGGTGACTGATCTGCCTCACCTGGAAAGAGCGCAATGATAATACCAACATAGGCCAGTGAAGCGATGTCCTCCACAAGTAAACTGAAGAACAAAAGGACAGCAACTTGTCTGTTCCCCTCCCTCAATTCCCCAATAAAATCTTTAAAAAAAAAAAAAAGAATGAAGAAGAAATAAGGACTTTTTCAGGTAAGCAAAAATTGAGGAAATTAGTAGACCTGTTTTGTAAAAAAGAAGTTATTATTTTTTTAAATTAAAGTTTATTGGGATGACAATTGGTAGTAGTTACATAGGTTTCAGGTGTACAATTCTGTAATACATCATATTGTGTATTCACAACTCAAGAGTCAATTCTCTTTCCATCACCATATATTTATTTGATCCCTTTTACCCTCATCTGAAAGAAGTTCTTCAAGAGAAAAGAAAAATAATTTAGGCTAGAACCTCAGATCTATATAAAGAAAAGAAGAGCATTAGAGAAAGAATAAATGAAGATAAAATAAAATATTTTTTTATTATTTTTAATTGATCTATCAGATAATAATTTATTCAAAATAATAATAGCAACAAGGGCTGGTCCAGTGGCTCAGTTAGTTAAGAACCTGTCAAGAGCGCGAGCTCTAAGCAACAGGGTCGCTGGTTCGATTCCCGGCCCGAACTGAGCCGCTGCTGAGCTGCCAACAGGTGGCAGGATGGCTCAGCTTTAAAAAAAATAATAATAATAATAGCAACAATGTATTCACTAGTTTTAGCTTATGGATAAATGAAATGTTATGAATGACAGAAATGCTATAAGAGAAGAGAGGAATGAGTTGGGAATAAAGCACTATCTGTGAAGCAGTATAGTGTTATTTGAAAGTTGTCTTGAATTAGTCATAAATGTATATTGCCAAGTCTAGGGCAATCACTAAATTTTTTTTAAAAATAAGTATAATTGATATGCTAAGGGAGAAGAAAAAATGGAATCAAATAAAATTCTCAATTAAAACCAGAAAAGTCAGAAAAAGAACAGAAGAAAGAACAAGAGCAATGACTAGAAAATAGTAGCAAATATGGTAGATACTAATCCAACTATACAAATAATTACTTTAAAAGTGAGTTGTCTAAATACACCAATTAAAAGACAGAAACTGACAGCATGGATAGAAAAACAAATGCAATTATATCTTGTCTATAATAAATCCTACTTTAAATATAAAGACACAGCTAGATTAAAAATAAAGGAGCTTACGAAGATAAGCCATGCTAACTATAATCAAACGAAAGCTGCAGTAGTGATATTAATTTCAGACAAGGCAGACTTCAGAGAGCAAGGAAAATTATCAGGGATAAAGAAGGGCATCATTATATAATCATAAAAGAATCAGTTCTCCAGGAATATATACAAATTCTTAACATGTATGCATCTAACAATACATGAGGCAGAAACTGAAAGAACTATAAGGAGAAGTATGAGTATATGAATCCACTATTATAGTTGCAGATTTCAACAGCCCTCTATCAGAAACAGACAGATCCAGCAGGCACAAAATCATTAAGGACATAGTTGAATTCAATAACACCATCAACCTACTGAATATTGACATCTATTGACAGACAATATTGACAATAGAATTGACATCTATTATACTTCATCTGACAATAGCAGGTTACACACTCTTCTCAAGCTCTCACAGAGCATTCACCAAGACAGACTACAGTATGGGTCATAAAACACACCTTTACAAATTTAAAAGAATAGATCGTATATAAAGTATGTTCTGAGACCACAGGGAATTAAATTAGAAATGATAGAAGAATAGCTAGAAAATTGCAAATATTTAAGATTAAGCAATATACTTCTAAATAGCACATGGGTCAAAGAAGTTTCAAGAAAAATTAAGACATATTTGGAACTAAATAAAAATGCAAATACAACCTATCCAAACATGTGGGATACTACAAAAGCAGTGCTTAGAGGGAAATTTATAGCATTATATACATATATTAGAAAAGAAGAAAGATCTAAAATAAATAATGTAAGCTGCCATCTTAGGAAACCAGAAAAAGAAGTGATATATCTGGGATCAGGCACAAGAGTGGTCAGAGGGCCCACGTAAGCTGCATAAGGAGGACGTCCCCCATATCATCCGCGAAGTTGCACCAGGGCTCCTCCCTTAGTTTATACCTATGACCACATGGAGGTACTTAGTCCCTTATGACCAGCTGCTGAAGGAGTAAAAAGGCTCAACTTGGTTCAAGGATAGGTCAACTTGGCATAATGAACTATAGATGCTGACCCAAGAAATATCAGTGAAAGGGGAAATCCTCTCAGCAGGGCAGAATTTCTGGTAGTGTATTGGGTCATCCACTTTGTGTGGAAAGAGGAGTGGCCTGGGATTACGTTATATGTGGACTCAGACAGTGGTGACCATGGAAAAGGAAACATTAGGGGAAAAAAGGGTCTGGAGAAAAGGCACATAGATGGATTTATGGCAATAGGTAGGAAGTGTAAGGATCTTTGTAACTCATATTAACACCTATCTGGGAGTGCCTATCACAGAAGTGACACCAAACAACCAAGAAGACAGAATGACTTGGCCAGTTGACACCACTCTACCTCTGTCATTGGCCACCCCAGTGCTGGCACCACAGGCACATGAATAAAGTGGACCTTGTGACACAGATGGAGACTATGCATGAACCCAAAAGCAAAGGCTCCCAGTCATCAAGGATGATATAGCTATTGCTGCTGCCAAAGGCAGAACAGCATTGACCCTCAAGATGAACTGGCCTCTTGGTGTCAAGTAGTCCAATTGGATCACTTCTCTCCTGGAAAGACAAGTGACTCATTTTCATTGGCCTTGGCACATATTTTGGTCATGGGTTTGATTTTTCTGCTTGCAGACCTTCATTTAGCACCATCTCTGAGTATTTATTCTACTGACATAGGATCCCACATAATATTACATTGGGCTGAGGGACCCACTTTACGGGAGAGGAGGTGCAGCAGTGGGCATATGGCCACTGAATCTGTGGGTCCTGTAATATACAGAAGCTTTCAGCATGATGGAGCAAAGGAAAAACCTGTTGAAGATGCCTCTGAGGGGCCAGCTTGCATATGATAACCAGTGAGGATGTGGTGCCATCCTCCAGGATGCAGCATATGCTCTAAACCAATTACAATTATATGGTATGGTTTCTCTTAGTCAGAACACATGAGTCCTACAAACCAAGGGTGGAAGTAGTTCTTACCTCAATTCTCAGTCATCTGCCCTTTAATTTTTGCATCTCACCCCCACAACTTTAAACTATGTACATTTAGAGATCTTGGCTTCCAGAAGGGCAGTGCTGTCAACAATGGGCACGGCAAGAGAGCCACTGAATTTCAAACTATGTGTGTCACCCAATCACAGTGGGTTCCTTAAACTGAGAGAACAACAGTCAAGGAAAAGAATCATCATCCATAAATAACTGATTCTGGTCATCAGGAGGAAGTAGAGCTGCAAGAAGATTATGGAAAAGTATGTTTGACACCAGGTAATATACCTGAGTGTCTCTTGGTGCTCTTTCACTCAATTTTAAAGTAAATGGGTAAGTACGGCAGCCAAAGACTGACAAGGACAGGTGATTTTGGGGGTGGTGGTGGTGGTGGGGTGCTCAGACTTCTCGAGGACCTGGGTCATCCCACCAGCTAAGTTACCTACATCAACAGAAGTGATGAGGGTATGGGAAATTGAGATTGTAAAGTGGAGAGAGATGAATACTATTTGTGGCCTTGAAACCAGCTGCTGTGGCAGGGACTGTAGTTTGTCCCTCTAATCTTCCTTTTATAAAATTCTCTCATGAATAGAGATCCATCAGAAGCCTGAATTAGCTTCTCCCAGAACTTATAAGATCTAAGAGGTAGAAGGCTGGACCTTAGTGGGAGCTGTAGGGCTCTTCCCAGATCTCCCCTCTGGCCCTGCACTTCAGAACTGAAGTCCTCTTCCCCCCAGGTGCTGGGAGTGTTGAGAGCTAACAGTTTGCAACTGAATTCCCCCTCCCAGTGATTACCCTTGGCTGAGGAGGGCCACCTTGCTCCAAGTCATACCCCTTTCCTGGGAACAGCTCACATCCAGTGATTGTCAATCAGTGAAAAATTTTAAAGGCCCAACTTCTTTGTCCCAATTTGGGATATCTCTGTAGGGTCATTCTTGCTCCAGAGCTGAGCTGAGGCCTTTGTCATGACTGCATCACAGCCCAACTCCTCCCTCTGCTCAGTCCTAGTTTCTTCCCTCCTTCACCCATGTGATCTGCACACAAAACCTGACTCAAGAGTCCACTTCCCGTGGAAACCAACCTGCAATAATCTAAAGAGTTGGGCCTATCCCTCCCTATATCTTCTTAGAATATAACTAAGATGTCTTTCAGAAAAAAAATTCCCTTTGCTGTCCTCTGCTCATTTGGGGCATTTGCTTTCTTGATATTAAATACAACCTTGATGCATTTATATTTTTATCCTTGACCTTATACTCTGCTTTTCATCTATTACATTTATCATTAGAAAGCAAAGGATTATCAATGAGTTCCCTACAGTTGCGTGTGTTTCTTTGGTATGCTTCCTGCTCCTTTGTTAGGACCATTTGTAACAGGCCAGTGAAAACTGCTTTTTTAGTTCGTTTCAAACTTTATAGCTGTGTTTCCTCATCTGCAAATAGGCATCTATAAATTTTCTTGGAGTCTTTTGTGTTCTACTTTTGTAGGCTACATGTCTGACCCAGCCAGACATGTGTGATTAGCTTCTCTTAGAATTCAAATGTCTAGGCCTGCTCTAGTTGTCTCCACTCCCTGCTTTGCCTTCTGTCCCCCAGAGTATGAGCCAACTGAGAAGCAAAACTAATAGCACATTGAGAGGTTCTTCCTTAGCTGTGCGTGGGATTCAGAAATATTCTGGAGCCCTCTTCCTTTGTGTGGGATGGGTTGCACCCTCAGGGCAACTCTTTTAAGTACTGGACAGTCACCTCCATGATTGACTCCACAGTGTCTGAGTAGCCTGACTGCTGGGCTTCAAGCTGGGCTCCTAGTTTGCACTTCTATCCTCTGATAGTCCAGCAGCCAGTCCAGCTCAGTTGGCTGAGGCTCTGACTCTTTCTCCTAGTTTCTGCCAACTTGCTTTATTTTTGGTATTTCTACCTTGATCCATATGTCGATCATGGGTCAAGACTGGTCAACAGGATGCCAGAAACTGCTTCCCAGAATAACACACTCCTCTTGCTCTCAGATCAGGCCCTTCACACTGATGCTGGCCCAAGTTGTACCTGAATTCTCTATGACTGCACCTGAGTCCACACTAAGACCTTGAACCTGAACTGTTAGCATTTACAGCCTGGATGGGTTCCCTGCCTGGTCCCAGCCACCTCAGCAAAATCCTCTCTCATACATACACCCATCACTGAATACCCACATATACCCATCACTTCAGCTAGTACTTCTGCTTTGACAAATTAGTCCCCATTAATGAGAATTAAGCCCAGAGTAGTAGTTCCCCTGATTAGATCCACCATTCTCTGAAGGGTAAAATTGCTGGCAAAGAATTTCAGCATTTATCTTAATGGGACTTTGTATGAAGATTTTAGTTTAGGTTTAGTTGTGACCAAAATATCTTACCTGTTTAATAGCTTTGTTGCACATTATCAAAAATTAGTTTAGGTTTCATCTCCACAGATAGATTATAATATCTTCTCATAATTATATTATTTAAATTTTTCCTAACTTCAGATTTGTAGATATTCAAAAGGGTATGTATCTTTTTTTGAAGCAAAAAAAAAAAAGAGGCTTAATTATTAACAGAAAACAAGTAATATTAACACATACACAAGCCACAGTGAAATAGCTTCCTGGGATTATAAAATAGAGAACAGTTTATATGCCAGACACTCTGGCATCAACTATATATCAGAAGGGGAAAAATATCAAGTATCAAGAATCAAGATGTTCTAAGAATTAGCAGGTAGATAGTGGCTTGTAATAAAGCAGTAATTAGTATAATAACTTGATCTTTCCAAGGACAGGTAAACCACTTAAAATGTATTATATATTTTTTTGGAATTTCCTAAACTAAGATCTTACATTTATAAATACTCAAGTTATAAGTTAGCTTACTATCTTAAACAAATTATACTTATCTTGGGCCAATATTATTTCATTTTTATTCTGTAGCCCAAGTATACATTCAGGCCCTGGAAAATCCTTAGTAGATGGTTTCCACACAAATGAAGAATCATTTGCATGTGATGAAGTCAGGGAACAGTCAAATTGCACAAGTTAGCACCACCCACAGGCAAGCCTCTACTTTGAACAGTATCTTTCCTGAGTTCAAGTAGGTGGCTTCACTGCTTTCCTTCAAATAGTAGTCAGTTAGGTGAGAAGCAATAGGTAGGGTACCTGCTGGCTGATTATAACTCATCATACTAGAACAATGATATGAATTTAAGGAATAATATATGAAGCAAGATAATTTAAGACCACCAAAGAAGTGACAAGGGAACTGCACTGCTATTTGTCCCAAGAAGTCATCCTGCATTTCAGTTTAATGGATGTCTACCAATGAAAGGCAAATGATGGACCAACTACAGCTTTTTATGGCCCCCCCCTTTTTTATTCAACCTAAAGTACTCCGGGTCTGCTCTTGAGAATTAAAGACCAAAACTCACGTTAAAAGCATCTTTAAAATTCTATATTTGAGCCAGAGATTTGGAAATAAAGGGATCTAGACAAATTGGGGGGTTAAGCTGTTCTCTAACTCAAGGTTTCAAAAGCAGAAGCTGGGTACCCAGGAAGTCACTCAACTTCTCAACACATGCTTGCAGAAGAAACTGACTAATAGAGGTTGGTCTTTTTCATGATGCGAAGAAATTCTTCCTGGTTTACTTCGCCATCTCCATCCCGATCGGCTTCGTCAATCATTTCCTGCAGCTCCTCATCAGTGAGGTTTTCCCCCAACTCATTTGCCACACGCTTTAGGTTTTTGAAAGAGATCTTCCCAGTTTCATCATCATCAAAAAGCCTGAAAGCCTTCAGAATCTCTTCTTTGGTGTCTTTTTCCGCCATCTTCTGAGTCATCACGGCCAAGAAGTCATTGAAGCTGATTTTCCCCGTACCTTCCTTGTCTACCTCGGAGATCATCTTCTTCATCTCTTCCTTCCTGGGTTCAAAGCCCAGCGCTCTCATGGCCACCTTCAGCTCCTTCACGTCGATGGTCCCACTTCCATCGGCATCGAAGAGGTCAAAAGCTTCGCGAACTTCTTGCTTCTGCTCTTCGGTGAGTTCAGGCTTAGGACCCACCTTTCTTTTCTGGCTAGTAGAGGCCACGTTTGGCTTCTTAAAGCTGGAAGCCATCTTGCTGTGGCGGTTATTACCTTTAACGGTGCCACAGCAGTCACCGCGCTCGCTCCAGCGTTCCCTCTCCCTTCCCCACCTCCACAGCGCGAGACTCGGCTCAGGGCCTCCCCTCATTCATTCCCAAGCCCTTCCGCTGCTCTATCCTAGTGAGGCCCAGCTCACCAATCCCAGCATGTCTGCGAGATCTTATTTCGTTATAATCCATAGCTCCCTCAGTGATTACCCAGTTTCCATGAGCTGAGGCCTGCCCGCAGCCACAGTTGTCTTCTATAATGCACTGGCACTTGCTAGTCTTTCCAGGCCATTTGTCAGAATCTATGGGACCAGGTTTATAGGGTTATTTAGAGGTTCTTTCTCTCTCCTTTTCCATACTAAATTAGAAAAAAAACCCAAACCTCTTAGTCTGAGGTTACCTAGGGTAAATTTAGGATAATCAAGATTGAGTTTGATCCTTTGGCATTAAATGTGGGGAAGGAGGAGGGGAGCATATTAAAAGTCACACCATGTGTTCAAATTGACATAAATGGAAAACAGATAAAATGGAAAAAGTTATGTATAAAATTTGTAGAAGTTTGTCTCCTGATATTACACTCAACAATAATAAAACTTCACTAGCTTACTTGGCACACACTGAAATATGAAATGTAATATCCAAATGTATGATTTACTTTCAATGTTTCCATTTTACATACTCAGTATAATTGCACTTGAATAACAGTCATAATTTCATTCACTAGGCTTTTGATTTGGGGTGGGGGGAGGTTGAAATACTGCATTCTGGTATTCTGGCATTGAAAAAAAAAATAACAAAAACTCTAGCAGCATATTACTCTCACAGTTTATCATCCAATCAGGGCTGTGCTGAAATCCACACTCTGGTTGCCCTGTTTTGGCAGTTGGCACAGCAGATGATGCAGAGCATGTTGGGATGCAAAATTGCCTCCTGAGAACAGAGGAGCGAGAGGAAATGGAAGGTGAAAAGAAAACAAAAAGACATCAAGTAAGCCCATAAAGGAATTACCTTTAGAATTGCTCTGTATTTCTTTAACTTTTTTAACAGTTAAAAAAAAAGAAAGCTGACATTTTTTAGCATTCTTTCAAAACAAAATCTCAATTTATCACTACTCAATCTGTCACAAGAAAGGGCATTTTCAAGAGGTTTTTTTCAAGAGTTTTTGAATCTCTAGAATCTAGAACAATGCTTGATACATAGTAAGTAGATTAGTAAATATTTACTGAATAAATGAATGACAATATTGGTCTTAAAATACTTCTGAATCATCAAAATAAAACAAACGAAACCCCCAAAAGATTAAATTATGCTAGGAGTGTTTCACAAATTTTGTTTTTTTAAAATTAGTGATCAGATATTGCTTACATGACATGTTTAATTAGCCAGATCTAACTACCTGCCCCAGTCCATATGTGACATAATGGACAGAGGGCCTGATCACAGAGTTTCCAAAGGTCAAGGAAACTTACTTCTAAAGTTGTCAAGCACTTGTCACAGAGAGTGTCAATGCAAAGTAGACTGGCAAGTAGGCACTGCTGCTGCCAATCTTCCAACACTGCAAATCCTCCTGTTTTCTTAACCAGGTCGAAAAACCTGGGATCTTACCCCAAGTCCATGCTTTATTATGTCTGTGACCTTGAGAAAGCCACTTAGCCTCCCAGACTCAGTTGAAGCATCTGCAAAGTAGACATAATAATACAGCTTCTTAAGAGGGCCCCTGTTCAATGAGCTACTCCTGGGACAGTTCGCTAATGGGGCTGTACATATCTGGGTAATTGTTTGTTGAATGTGAATTTCACCCAGACATTGTGCATTTCTTTTGACACTCATTTCTCTGCCCAAATTCAAGCCAAGCTATGATGTGTTGGGAAAACTAAAGTATAGAAGCTGCCTTATATAGAACTACATTTGGGCCAAGCTGCACTCAAAGCACAACGGTTGTCATAGTTTCCAGATGTGTGCAATCAACAGTCACAACTAAGGGCCACCAGGAGTTCCTTTCATAGAAAACAGTACCCTCAGCCAGAGTCAGTCCTTGGTAGGGAGTTACTTTATGTTCATAATCTGTAATCTGATTTAAAAAGGGAAGGAAAACTTACACTGATTATGTGCCTAGGATTGAGCTTGTTTCGTTACATTTGCTGTCTTTTTAAATCCTTGCTATCATTTCCCATTTTGCAGATGAAAAAATGGCCCAGGAGAGGACTGTAACATAGCCAGCGGTACACAGCCAATAAATGGTGGCTCTGGGATTTAAACCCTGGCCTGTCTGTGTCCAATGCTGAGGCTATGTTTACACTGTGCTGCCTTCTCCAAAAGTTGATACTATCACCAAAAAGTAGCATCTTTGGGAAGATATGATATTGATTTTCTTCCCTAAACCTAATAATAATTAACTATCTTGCCTAGAAAGAGTTAACAAGATTTTATAGGATCTCAGGCAGGGTCCCATTCTGGGGCAAGTCACTGAGAGAAAGAGTAATCTGCTTGGTATTTACATTCATTCTTCTTTAATTCTGCTTTACTCCATCCTATCCTTTCAGCTTTGGGTACAAGTTAGTAGGAAGGCGTCTGGCCAAAGTGCTTTTAATTGGCATTAATGAGAGTCTATATAGTGCTTGTGAAAATCAATTTCTTTGCTTTAATGTCACTTGCAAGTTCTATTAAGACTGACATAAAGTAAATGAAATGTCCAGGAAAATCAGTGGATATGAGCAGTTTTGTTTTTACACTTAAAATTCTTTGTACCAGAATGTCCTAGGTAATATACTAAATCAGTTGTTGATTATCTGAGAGGAGGAGAGGAGATGGTTGTTTAAATCTGGTCATGGAAGCTTCACAGCTGGAGTGGGGGTGGGAGAGGTGCTGGAATTCCACAACAGGATCTGGGGTCAGTTGAGACCAAGAGAAAGAACCCAGCAGCTTGCTTATTCTAGTTATTTGGTTTTCCATTTGACTTGCATGGCATGAAAAGGTGAGGCTCAGGAGCCTTTTAAAATTTAAGTTGCACTCAGCAAATTCAGTAAATTCCAGGTACCACCCAAGGGCAGAAAACATGCATAATAAAGTTTCTTTATTGCTGCCTATTTACTTTCCAACACATGCAGAATAGAGAAAATACAAATGCTTGACACTTCTAAATAAGCAGAACAACTGTGCTGGAGCGGTGACCCCCAAACCAACAATAACAGAACTAAACTATTTATTTTTGAATATGTGGAACCATTTACAAGAAACAGACTGAACAGCAAGAGTTTTACAATCCTGGTGGTCTTTGAGACTATGAGGTCCAGGGCAGTGACTCAGCGCAGGCCTTTTTGGCAAGCCCAGAAACAGACCTAAGTGTCCAGCCAAGGGCTACATAATTTCCCATTCCATGAATCCCAGAAATAAAGAAATACTCCTCTCAGATACAAAAGCAGACTGTGTTTTAGAAAAGAATTTACCAGAATTTGACACTACTTCTCAAACTTTCACCCAAATACTCCTAATAGTGAAGGAGAATTTAAACCACTCCCTTGGGACCCAGAGAAACATTTGGAAAAAGCCTACACCAAGTATAAAATGTCTTTATATAACAGGCTGGTTGAGTGGCTCAGTTGGTTAAGAGTTTGCTCAAGAGTGCAAGCTCTGAGCAACAGGGTCGCAGGTTCCATTCACGTCCTGAGCTGAGCTGCCGCTGAGCTGCCAACAGGTGGCAGGATGGCTCAGCTGGAAAAAAAAAATGTCTTTATAATCCTGTTTAAAATCCTTTTTTTTTTTAAAGATTTTATTGGGGAATTGGGGGAGGGGAACAGCGCTGGGAATTTGGGGGAAGGGGAACAGACAAGTTTCTGTCCTTTTGTTCTTCAGTCTAGTTGTGGAGGACATCGCTTCCCTGGCCCATGTTGGTATTTTCACTGCACTCTTCCCGGATGAGGCAGTCGCCTGCCGGCCATTGGATGGCCACTCTCGGAGGCTCATGGCAGCTCACGAAGGTGCATGCCAGCTGCAGGCCAGCCCCACTGCAGCCTACACTGTTGCAGGTGACTCACTGCAGCCCAGCTCCAGGTCAAGCTGTTGTTCACCATCTTAGCTGTAGAGGGCACAGCATCACTGGCTCTAATAGTGGGATCCGAACTGGGGCCCTGCTGCTCAGAGCTGGTGTCCCAAGCCAACTGTTAACCAATGCGCCACTCGGCCAGCCCTTATCTTTTTTAAAAGAATGAATTGTTCTGTTCCATAGCACATTTGCTGGTTCTATTATGGTTTTAAACGACTGAGTATTGAGCAAATTTGGTTCCCTCCAAAAAAAATGTTGTGACTTTAAGTGTGCCCTGAGAACATGACCAGGGACTAGGAGAATCTTACTGCTTTAGCAAACTGTCAGATGTGGGTTCCAATGTGGAGCTTGAAGTGAAAAAAATAAAGATCGATGATGTTTTCCCACCGCCCCAACCAAGATCCTCTCCACTTATACATCATTTAGGTCTCAGAGCCAAAGAAGAGGTAGAAAGGAAGGGTGAGAAGGAGCAGAAGGAAGATGAATGAATCTCCAGAGCATTTTGAACTCGAGGGGTAGAGTGAAATGAAATGCTTTCAACAAAAGAACGACTACCTACTCTTCCCAGAGCCCAAAGTCAGCCCAAATTAAGTATTGCTTTGATGGAAATAGGCTGAGTAAAGACATAATCTATGTTGATATAAACTCAAAGCAGAATCTCACAGGAGTTTTGATCCAGCAGTTCCCTACCATGTAAGAAATCTGCGGAGTGCCCACCAAGTGCAGACATGTAACAGAAAATGCAGCACCAAGAAGCCTGAGAGTGGCTTACTTGGATGTTGAAAACATCTGTGACCAAGCTATTGGTTTACTCTTTGATCCACCTTCTTTCATTCTCCAAGAGCCCTGAGACTTCAGCATCTAAACCTGACTCCTCTATTAAATGAGAAAAATTTTCCGCTCGCTAGAAGTGGGACGGTCAAAAGCCCAGAGGGGTGTTGGTAACACAGAATGAGCCAAGTGGACTGCATGTTAAAGGTACATTTAGGGATTAGCAGCGACCTGGAGAGTGTGTGCCCTTTTAAAAGTCATTGAAAGTCAAATTAAACAACAAAACAAACAAAATAACTGTGCAGGCCCAAGAAAAGAGTTCTTATAGAAAACAGGTCAGGCTGAACTTGGCCTAGGGCTGCATGTTATATTGTTCATCCAGTCTTTTTTCTGCTGGGGTTCAAGTAAGAAGGACACTTCGCAGACAAAAAGACAGAGCCAGAGGGAAAATTGAATTCTAGTCCAAAGTTCAGTTATGCCTAGTTCCTTTAGCACAGCATAAATATCTTATCGAAGGACAGATCATGCTATAGAACAGCTCATAAGTGAAAGTAAACGACTGCAGTTGTAGAAATTAATCTGTTTAGTTTTTGCCCCCCTGAACAAGCATGGAAGGAGAGGAGCCCACTCTACCCATCATGTCCCTGTGGCCTTTTCACCAGCACCCCTTTGGGCTTAGAGGGCCCCCCTGGTTGACAGTGAGGCTGATCCAGATACGGTCTTAGAGGCTACCCCTGAGGTCCTGTGTATGGCGCAGTGAGGGAGCAGAATAGTTGGGGACTGTGACCTTTTCCCACATATGCCCCAACAGCCATGTTTTCAGAAGTCTGCTCCCCAAATCACTGGAAATTGGGGAAACCAAATGAAAGTGACAGTAACACGTGACTTTTATGAAGAAAAAACTTGCATTAGCAAAAAAATTCTAAGAAGTGGATTTCAAATAAAAATCAGTTCCATGACTGCAATGTACGGTACATTTAAAAATAATCTTCTGAACTAAATTACAGTTCTACTGCATTTCAAAGTTTAGTAGTTGTGTCAGCAAACAAAACATCAAAAGAAACCAATAGGTCATGTTAGTCTCCTCTCAAGCAGCAACTAGAAATCCCTTCATAAACAAGTAATCATATTACGGCTCTCTCTTGCTATGCCTCCAAATAGGAAAGAGGATATAATTAGGACAGGAGGAGCTGATGTCTCCCTTATCCTTTCCAGTTGGCAACTGACCATCCCCATGGAGGCTTTTCATTTAGATGTTGATCAAACATCTTTTGAAACTCAGTGGGTTCAACACCCGGAATTGCTGGCCCTCCTATTTTCCACCATGTTCTACATTTGCTACTTTGCACCTACACAGCCCTTTCCAAATTCTTTGGTTTCTGAATCATTCTTTTCTGAAATCCACGTTCTTTTTTTTTTTTTTTTTCCCTTTGGTACCATCAGGGCTCCTTTTGCCCTGAATGCTGTACATGAGACAAAACTTAGAATGGGAAACTGGGTCATTTACTTCTGATACTGTTTTCAATTACACCTCACATGAAGTGTTTGTCTGCCAGGGTGATTTCAGGCCCCACTGCATTAGTGTGAGTCCCACATTTAAAGCTCCCCACATTCTCTAAGAACAGATTTCATATAGGCATTTTGAAAAATAATATTTTAAGGATAACAGATGGAAATGAAGCAAGGGGAGAAAGAGGAAGCATGTGAGCTCTTAGATATAAACTCACACTTCAAACTCATCTACCAACTTTGGTTGAAAAACACAAGGAGGTTATATATCTCACCACAGACCTGTCTTTGTGAATTTGTCAAAATCAGTGGTATTTAGTGAATCCTAAGAACGTGAGAGACAGTATTTAACCTCTCTTTCTGCTTTAAAATGGAACACCCTAATTTTCCAACACAGCCAAATTTTAGAGACTAAAGCATAAATAATATATTTTATGCTTGCGTATTGTTTGAAATAAAGGAAGAGTGTCCTAGAATTCCTGATTTATTAAGGATTAATTTAGAATACACAAGAACAAATAAATGCGAATTTAGCATGGGGGGGCACTCCAGAAATTTACAAGGCTAAGATTAATTCCTAGATAGATGGAATAAGATTGAGAACATTTTCAGGAGCTGTATTCTTTATTTTAACTGAAAAGCGGCTCTAGGGGTTCAGAATGAGTATCTCCAAAATGTGCCACTCTGGTATGCAGATTATTTTGAGCTGAAATAATCTGGCCTTTCCCTTTGCTACCTAAAAGAATTTAAGATAGAGGGTCTGGGGCCAGCTGAGTGGCGCGTTGGTTAAGAGTTGGCTTGGGACGCCAGCTCTGAGCAGCAGGGCCCTGGTTCGGATCCCACATTAGGGTCAGTGATGCTGTGACCTCTACAGCTAAGATGGTGAACAACAGCTCGACCTGGAACTGGGCTGCCATAAGTCGTGGCAATGGCGTAGGCTGCAGTGGAGCTGCAGTGGGCTCCAGTAAGCTACTGTGAGTGGCTGGCAGCCAGTGTGAGCTGCCAAG
>NW_017731559.1:64070-71198 GCF_001890085.2 Hipposideros armiger
TGGGCCAGTGAAGCGACGTCCTCCACAACTAGACTGAAGAACAAAAGGACAGCAACTTGTCTGTTCCCCTTCCCCTGATTCCCCAGTTTAAAAAAAAAAAGTGTGAGCTCTGAGTAACAGGGCCGCCAGTTCGATTCTCACATGGGCCAGTGACGCTTCGCCTGAGCTGAGCTGCCACTGAGCTGCCAACAGGTGGCAGGATGGCTCAGCACATGCTCCTAACAACAAGACTGCCTGTTCAATGGTGGGCTCCGCCTGCCTGCAACTAAGACTGAACTCGGCACCTTGAGCTGAGCTGCCACCCAGATGGCAGCTCAGTGGATAGAACATGTGCTCTTAACAATAAGGCTGCTGGTTCAACTCCCGCATGGGATGTTGGCTATGCCCACCCGCAACTAAGATTGAGCACAGCACCTTGAGCTTAGAGGCCACGAGCTGCCAATGGGCAGCCACATGGCAAATGGCGCCCTCCACAACTAAGATTGAAGAACAACTTGGCTGGTCCCCTTCCCCAATTCCCCAACACTGTTCCCCTCCGCCAATTCCCCAATTAAAAAAACAAAACAAAACACTTTTCTAAGGCAAGAATATGTATATTTAATAAAATATTTGGAGGGCTTGTGTTTCAGTGGCAATAGTACCCAGTTAATTCAATAATTCAGTATCAAATTGTTGGGTGTGTTCTTTGGTGTCATGGACTGAGCCACATCGTGGTGACATTTTCAATGTGATTGTCATATAGACCACAGATCTGTCAACTGTTTACTGAATCCTCAAATCTGTATTCACTGCCTGAACAAATCTCTCCAGTTTGATGTTTACAACTTATATTTATCAGGCTTTCCTTTTATTAGTTTCTAAAAACAGTTGCTTAAATAAAAGAGATTTATTTATCTCTGTTATATAGTCCAAGCTCACCTGGTTACTCAGATATTCCCAGGGCAACAAGATCCTTCAATATTATTGCCCCTGCCCTCCTTGGCCATTTGCCCTTGCTACATGGTCCAAGACAGCTCTCCACCACAGACATCATAGCCATCAGGAAGGGAGATGTATCATGCCACTCTTGAGTACCACTTCAAATCCTCTTAGGCCTACCTAACCACTAACTGTGATGCCCAGAGCGGTACAGATTTTGCCAGTTGACACAGCTGTAACCTGGCAGTGCTTCACCTTGTCCCAGGCCCCAAGCCTCTTATTTTCTGTTCCAGGGCTTCTTGGATATCACAGCAAGTATAACCCTGTGGTGTAGGAGAGCTTTGACCAATGACTTTGGCCGGTGGCAGATTCATATCTGCTCCTTCCCATCAGAAGGTCCTGTGGGATTGAGCACTGGTCACCCATAACAGTGGCCAACGAAGTAGCTCATTCTTGTATTGGCTTCTCCTTCTTTCCTTGTCACATTCTTCCATGTCACCCTCACTCCTGCTCCCTGAAATCACTTCCCAAGCAAACCTGCAGTCAAGCTTTAGCTTCAGATTCTACTCTCAGGGAAACCCAGGCTCAGAGGGGGGAACATACAAGCTTTCTATGTACCAGAAGTCGCCCACATATTTTCTGCTCACACTCCATTGGCCACATGTAGCAAAGGAGGCTGAGAAGTGAATTCCTTTTTTTAAAAAAAGATTTTATTGGGGAATTGGGGCAGGGGAACAGACAAGTTGCTGTTGTTTTCTTCTGCCCATGTTTGTATTATCATTGTGCTTTTCCCAGGCGAGGCAGTCACTTGCTGGCCATTGGATGGCCACTCATAGCAGCTCACGAAAGCTCACGCCAGCTGCCAGCCAGCACCACTGCAGCCTACATCATCACCGGCGACTCACGGCAGCCCAGCTCCAGATCAAGCTGTTGTTCATTATCTTAGCAGTAGAGGGTGCGGCATCATTGGCCCTCATGTGGGATCCAAACCAGGGCCCTGCTGCTCAAAGCTGGCGCCCCAAACCAACTCTTAACCAACGCGCCATTCGGCCATCCTGAGAAGTGAATTCTTTATTCTGGGTGGCCATGGTCCCAGTTAAAAAATCCATTACTATGGATTAAGTCTCTATACATGATTCATGTGCATATTCCTCTTAGACAAATGTGAATTTGCACAGATACGTCATGGATAGACCAGAGGTTATGACTACTGCATTAAGAGACCTGAATTTTTGTCCACATCCTCCAGCTTATTTTCTATGTGAACTTAGGCAAGTTGCTTAAGTCTTCTGGGCCTAAATTTCCTGATTTGTGCAGTGGTGATAGTGATAATTCCTTCTCTGGGTGGTTGTAAGGAAAATAAGATTGAGACAGAAAAGCACTTTAAAACATATAAAAGATGATGCAAATATAGGTTAGATTTGGTTACTGCCTAAATGTCAACAATAAACCAGTGACAGAATATTCCATTCCATTCTGTTACTATATCACCAGACAGAAACACCTATCTGTGGTGCAACCCAATTCACTCTATAGGTGTATGAACTCACCCAGCCCACCATCCTGGGAAACAGTGGTTGATGTCAGGTAAACATTTGCTGCTTAAAAGGTTGTGCTAAAGTGGGTCCTTGCAGATAGTCTTTCTTCATTTCATCATTATTTCCTTCTCTTCCAAAAGGTTATCTACCTCTGGATTTTATCCTTTTAGAAATAATTATAAAGAGAAGAAAGGGAGGGGGAGTTACTAATGATACTTGTTATGTGAGCCTGAGGGACAAAACTGCGTTCTCTCTCCCCATCAATAACCTAAACTTTCAAACATGTAGGAATAGTTAAGGATTCCTTCTGGACTATTTTAAGGAGCAAATTTATTAGTTCTATAGCATCTCGTAATCCTGAGGTATTTAGGAAAACTACATTCTTTGGATTCTGAAACCCCGGCGGTTTCCCTGCGCTGCTTCAAGCAACGCAGCTTTTGCTGACAGGGCACTCTGTGGGCCAGCAGTGTTGTTGAATTGTAAGTAAATAATCTTGAAACAAATCTGTGGTTGACACACTGTCATCTTATGTTTACTGCTCCAGAAGAGGGATTTATTCTGAGGATATTGAAAAATTCCATTGCAGTTTGGGGGAAGTGACAATTGGGATCACCCATAAATTAAAGTGACTGCCCTCTGTGTCATAGATATAGTCCAAAACATTGCACATGCACTAAAATGTCATATGCAAAATAGAACAGTGCTGGATGAAAATATATAACATTATTAAATAAAAACAGATACTGTGGATCTGACAAATGTTTAAGTTGCCAAGTCTGGCTGCAGCTTCGTGCTGTACTTCTCCCAGGATTCATAAACACAGGGGTCCTGAAGTAGAGCAGAAAAAGTTAACTGTAACCTGCTTTTTTCTAGCACAGATTTCATAATGTAATTTAGGTTGCTTATTATATTTTTTAATGATTTAATATTTACTGTGCCAAATATCTTTTTTTCTTTTTTTTTTTTTTGCATGAAGAGCATTAGTATTATAACTTTCTATAAACTAGTACATACCTTCTTTGCCATCTCTATCTTCTACACGTCTGGCTCCCTTGGGGGTTGGCCTGGCTTTGCAGATGGTGAGTGTTGGTGAGAGACGCTGTTTATAAAGTACGGACAAATATTCAGGTGAGGAGGGCACCACCCACAGTCCTTTATTTCAGCAGGAACTCCTCTAGGCTAACACCATCTAAATCACAGCAAAAGGTAACTACAGAAAATCAAGAACAAAACTCGGACTAAACTACAGCATCCCCTTGTACACATAATAGCCTTCCTCTGATACTTTCTACAGTCTTTTAAATAGGAAATGTGTGTTGTTTTAGGCGATTTTCCTATGTGTAATGATGGTCATAGAAAGATAAGAAAAGAGCTCTTCCACAATTGTGGGATATTCAGCAGAGTGACAGTTCAGCAGGGTGGAAACAGCAGAAATGTTGCAAACAATTGTAACACTGAGGATTATGTCATAAAAGTGGGAAGGAAGGTCTCCCCTCAACCTGTGGGTCAGGGAGAGTTTCTGGTAGGAGGTCCGTCCTTCAACCCATCTGGCAGGGTGATTGTGAATTGTCTAGGAGGACAGAAGAGCAGCAGACTTTTAGGTAGAGAGAATATAGCACATACAAAGGAGGAGAAGCAAGAAAGTGAACAGCAAGTTCATAGCTGTCAATCACCAGTCTGGTTGAGTACTGGATGTGTGCTTGTGAAGGTGAGGGGTGGGGTGCTGTGGTAGGGAGTTGGATATGGCTTGGGCCCCACGGAGGTCTTCCAGATGCTCATGCATGGAAGGCACTGGGGTGGCAGGCACAAGCCATGGAAATCCTGGGACGTCAGAGTCATGCAATGGGATGATCTGGTGGAGATGTGGGTTTCCTTGTTGTACACCTCCCAGGTCAGGTGGCTGATGGCCAGGGTAGCACATCAGGATGACCACAGTGCCCTATCTGTGTGCCTCCTAAAGGCTCAGGTCCTCTGCAGGATCATGAAGTTCCTCA
Organism: Hipposideros armiger; assembly: GCF_001890085.2. Lineage (NCBI taxonomy): Eukaryota > Metazoa > Chordata > Mammalia > Chiroptera > Hipposideridae > Hipposideros > Hipposideros armiger. The sequence continues at coordinate 68,521 of NW_017731559.1, forward strand.
ATAGCAGCAGGAGACAGAACGAGGTCTCTTGTACAGCTCGTACGGTCATCCATGGCCAACATTCATGATCTCACCTCCTCTTTCACCTACCCTGCCAGCTCGAGGGGCCTTTTATAACTTCATGCCTGCACGTTTCATATCTTCTAGTCAACAAGACTCTTCCCTGTGTATAAAGAGCTGGAAACTCCCATTTATTTTTCCCCCTTCTTAAATACACTCTATCTTTTATTCTTTATAGCAGGGAATGCTTAACAGTCAGGTAATCAGTAAACACCCTCACTTGTTTCAGTTCTCTTCTGTGAGATTTCTCCACCACATTTCTTCCTCCTTTTCCTCCTCCTCCTCACACATACACGATAGTAGGGAGAAGAGCATAAATGAACTCCCATGCACCCATTGCCTAGTTTTAACAATTACCAACTCATGGCCAATAGTGTTTCATCATTACCCCATCCCCAGGTTATTTGGAAGCTAATCTCAGACATTTGATCTGTAAATATTTTCGTATGAATTAAGAAAGATTTGATTTCTGTTTACTCTCACCAGGATGTTTGTTCTCAGCTATTTGTCACTTAAAAATACATTATATATGCAAAATGTTTCCATAACCAATATTATATGAAATAAAAATTTTAGAATAATATTAGAATAAACACCCATGTAACCATGACTCAGTTAAAGAGATAGAGAGGAAAATGGAGAGGAGGAGAAAGAGAGAGAGAGAGAGAGAAAGAGAGAGAGAGAGAGAGAGAGAGAGAGAGAGAGAGAGAGAGAGAGAGAGAGAAGAGAGGGAGNCAATGATAATACCAACATGGGCCAGTGAAGCGACATCCTCCACAACTAGACTGAAGAACAAAAGGACAGCAACTTGTCTGTTCCCCTCCCCCAATTCTCCAATAAAATCTTTAAAACAAAATAAAAAGAGAGAGGGTCTGCTTCAGCAACGGGGATATCATCATAGATAACTATAGTTTAATCTGAACTAGGAATGGTAGACAGTGAGGAACCTAGCAAGGCCCATTTGATCAAAGTCCTCCCTGTATCCCATTGTTTCTAGGTGGCCCAACAAACATTTATTTACCAAACATTAACTCTTTTCATCCCCTCATAAATTTTCCTTACTTCCCTTCAAAGTAAGGAGAGCTTACTTATACCCCTGCTTCCTCCTTCTTGGTCCAGAATGATGTATATACCTCATTTTGCCTTACTGTCTTTGGAATTTTCATGCTTATGTGAATTCCCCATGCACATGTATTGAAACTTGATTTTCTCTTGTGAATCTGCCTTTTGTCATTTTAATAATTCTACCAGCCAGAAGAACTAGAGGGGAAGAGAAAAGTTTCCCCATTCCCAACACAGCTCATGGTTTCTCCTCTGACTGTGGCCATTCCACCTCTGCCAGAGCCTATGGCAGCCCCAGAGAGGAGAAGCCAGAGATATTGCAGCTATAGGGTACATTTTGCCTCAGTTATGTTGGTGGTTTGTAAATATATAGGTTTGTGACCATATAACCCAAGTGCGCAGGGCATCAGTGTGGTGGGGGGTCTTGAGAGTGGGCCTAGAGCCTTTGAATGCAAGCTCCATCCACTACTAGTTACAAGATTTCAGACAAGCTAAGCTTCAAATTCATATAAAATGGGATGGAAAAGCAGTCAGCTCATAGGGTTGCAGTGGTGCCTTTCAATGAGATAATCCATGTAAAATGATTAACACTATGCCAAGTCTTCCAGAAATGCTCAGTAAATTTAGTGCTTTATGGTTTGCAAAGCACGTGTTATGTTGTTTCACATCTCAAAAAGCCTACAAATATGTGTTTTATTATTGCCATTTTATCAGTGAAGCACTTGAGGCCAGAGACTCAGCCATTTTCCTGTTCACACAACAAGCAACAGTACAATGATTTAGCCCATGTTTTGAACATCACTCCAATGCTCTTCCCTTATGGTTTCCCTTTTAAGTACAAGGCAGGTGAACTTCTTATCTTGGACCTTCTAAAGTCCCAGAGAGTATTAAAGCTTGAAGCTTTATTCAATTAGATTTAGCGTAATAGGCAAAGCCTGGGCTTTTGAGCCAAACATACCTTGGTTCAAATCCCAGCTTTGGTGTCTCAAGTTGTGCTTCTTTAGTCAAATCGCCCCACTTCTCTGTACCTATCTCCTTCGTGATGTGGCCGTCTTCCCTTTGAGTCACTATATGCAGTTTGAAGAAACATCCTATTCAAGGCTCTGTCAAGTTTAGTCACTTATTAGCTATTAGCTCCAAAGGTTAGTTATTTCATGAGGGTGTATTTTGAGTGCAATATGCTATTTCAATCTTCTTAAGAATTGGTGTGATACACTGATATAAACTAATCATATTTGTATTTTCGAAAATACCATCTTTGCAATGGTCCAGCTTAAAATACACTTTTCTTGGGCAGGCCAAGTGGCTCAGTTGTTTAAGAATTAGCTTAAAAGTGCAAGCTCTGGGCCGGCCGAGTGGCGCGTTGGTTAAGAACTGGCTTGGGATACCAGAGGGCCCCGGTTCCGATCCCACATATGAGGGCCAGTGACACTGCCCTCTATAGCTAAGATGCTGAACAACAGCTTGACCTGGAGCTGGGCTGTTGTGGGTCGCTGGTGAAGGCATAGGCTGTAGTCCCCTGCTGTAGTGGGCTGCCATAAGCTACCATGTGTAGC
>NW_017731559.1:78228-82650 GCF_001890085.2 Hipposideros armiger
GGGCCCTCTGGCGTCCCAAGCCAGCTCTTAACCAACGCGCCACTCAGCCAGCCCAGTTTGGAATTTTTAAATCCTTGAGTGTTCAGTATTACTCAACAGTAAAACAATAGGTCTGGTATTGAGGAAAGATTTTGAATTATTTCAATTCCTTTCATGAATTCATTTTCTTTAATGACTTCTTATATGATTCAATTTCCTTAATGTATACAGACCTGTTATGATTTTCTATTTCTTTGTGAGCTAATTTTGATCTTTAAAAATTTTTAGTAATTTGCATAGTTCACTTACGATTTTGAAATTTATTGGCAAGAAGTTGTCCATAGTATTATTACACAGTATTTTAAATCTCTTCTGTAACTATAGTTATGTCTCCTTTTCTATTCCAAACATTACTTATGAATGCCTTATCCTTTTTTAATCTTTCGTATGTTTTTAATACCAGCCATATGTACAAATTACATTTATAAGGTAATTATTTCTTTAAAATTGCATAGATTCATGGCAAAGATTTTTTTTCATACTTATTATTATGGGTTTATTATAAAGGATACATATTGTGAGGTGTGAGAGAGCCCTGGAAGCAGTTTCTTTCTTTCCTTTTTAAAAATGACTTTTTATTAAAAATATAGCGAACATACAATATTATATTAGTTTTAGGGGTACACCATAGTCATTCAACATTTATATACCTAAAGAAGTGATCCCCAGCAACCATCTGACACTGTACTATGCTATCACAATATTTTTTACTATAGTCCCCATGCTGTACATTACATCCCCATGACTTATTTGTTTTAATACCTGGAAATTTGGACCTCTTATTCTCTTTCCCCTTCCCCCCTTTTTAAATTTTTCAATTACAGTTGACATTTAATATTATTTTACATTAAGTTTAGGTGTACAGCATAGTGGTTAGACATTTACATAACTTAAGAGGTGATCCCTCTGACTAGTCCAGTACCCACCTGGCACTATACATAGTTATTACCATATCATTGACTATATTCCCTGTGCTTTACTTTACATCCCCATGACTATTTTGTAACTACTAATCTGTACTTTTTAATCCCTTCACCATTTTCACCCTGATACCCAACCCCTCCCATCTATCACCCCAACAAATCTAGTACCCATCTGACACCATACAATNGTGTGTGTGTGTGTGTGTGTGTGTGTGTGTGTGTATTTACCATATGTAAGTTTGGACCTCTAAACAGTATATTGTTTAGTGTTTTTTTTTTACTATTTGTGAACATTTCGTACTAGTATAAATAAAATCACACTGAAATATTCTCCTGTGACTTTCCACTTCAACATGATGTTTCTGACCTCTACGTTGATGTAGGTCTAGGTGTAGATCATTTAGTTTCACTGCATTGTAGTATTCCATGATATGAATCTATCACAGTTTATTTATCCATTCGTTTGTTGACTGGCATTTGGGTTGTTTTTAGTGTCCACCACCCCACCCCTCCTGCACCCCCCCCGAAGTGCTCCTAAGAATATTAGTGTACTGATCCTCAGGGAATATGTTTAAGAACTTTTAAGAGTAAAATTGTATGCATATTCATCTTTACTAGGTAATGCAAAATTGTTTTCTAAAGTAGTGTATCATTTTATATCCCTACTAGCTCTTTACAATAGTTCCTACCAACACTATGTTTTATCTGACTTTTAAATTTTTGTCCTTTTGTAGGTTTAATGTTTTTCCCTGATTAATAATGAGAGTAAGCATCTTTTTATATGTTTGTGAGCCATTTGTGTTTTCTTATGAATGTGTTTTTGTATATTTTTTTGGTCTTTTTTGATGATTCAGAGGAGTTCTTTACATATTTTGGATACTAAGACTTTATTGGTATGTCTGCCAAGAAGGCTGCCAGCAGATCCTCCCATCTCTGTAGGCACACACTACCTCCATCAAGAGCTGGGATCTACTTTTCTTCCTCTTGTATCTAAGCTGTGATCAGGAGAACATGGCAGCAGTGATGCTGTGTGACCCCAGGGCCTAGACCTTCTAGAGCCCTCTTGGAAGCCAGCTGCCATGTGAGAAGATCTGCCTATGCTGCTGGAGAAAGGGGCTATGTGGAAAGAGAGAGGCCCCATAAGATGAGAGACCATGCAGGGAGGGCAGCCCAGGCAACCCTCTGCCATTCCAACCACCTCAATTCATACATTATACATGCGAGTGAAGCTGTCTTGGAAATTCTAACTTAGCCAAGCTCCCAGCTGGATGCACGTGTGACCTTGGCTAATGCCTCTGGAAGCAGAAGAACTGGCCATCTGAGCTCAGCCCAAATTCCTGACCCACAGAATCATGGGCAATAAAATAATTGTTTCCATCCAACAAGTTTTAGAGTAGTTTATTACACAATACATAATTGAAACAATTTATTGTATATGTTTGTAAAAATCTTTTTCAAGTTTCTGGCTTTCTTACTCTCTTTATGATATCTTTTGATTATCAAAATTTTTAACATGTACTACAGTTGAATTTTTCAATATTTTCTTTTATGGTTAGTGCTTTTTGTGTCTTATTGGAGAAATCTGTTCCTACTTTAAGTTACTGTATTTTTTACTAAAAGTTCTAAAGTTTTACCTTTTACATTTAAGCTCCTTAATCTATCTTGAATGAGGTAAAGTAAGGGTCCACATTCTTTTTCCCCATATGAATAACTATTTCAATATCAGTTTCCTATTTATGCTGATCTATGGCTGGCCCCTTGATTCTGTTTGTTGTTACACCAGTATCTCATTGTTTTAATTACTGTAGCTTTACAATAAGCCTTAATCTTTGTTAGGGCAAACCTGTTTCTTTTCTTTTTTAGGAATGTATTAGCTATATTCTTTTTTTTTTTTTAACATGCACACATTTTTATTACACTTAATCAGATTATTCAAAATAAATCCTTCCTTTTCTTTGCTCTTTCATTTATTCACTCATTTGTTTAGCCAGTAACAGCTTATTATATTCATTGCTACTTCCACTGGCTATGCTCTTGGATATTTGGTCTTATAAATTTTAGTATCATCTTGTTAAACTCCATAATAAATCGTCTTTGGGATTTTGATTGGGTTTGCATTGACTCTATAAATCATTTGGGAGGGGAGACTATGTCCTTAAATATTGAGTCTTATTATCTATAAACATCTTATCTCTTTATTTAAAAAAAGTTTTGTTTAATGTGCTTTTTTAAGTTTTATGATTTTCTACATATAAGTCTGAAGCATCTTTTGTTAGACTTATTCCTAGGTATCATACATTTTTTTTGTCGCTAGTGCTAATGGTACTTTTTTCTTTTATTTAAATATTCTGTTAATAGTTGATGATGAGAAATGCTGTTAAATTGGTATATTGATTTAGTGTTTGGGAGTCTTGCAAATCTTATTCTAATTCTAATAATGTATAAGTTTGGGTCTTCTATGTAAACAATGATGTCATCTCTGAATGACAGTTTTGTTTTCCCCTTTCCAACCCTCATGATTTTTAAAAAAATCTAATGTGTAGGCTAGGACCTTCAAGTGTTGCTAATGAGAATTCTTATCTTTTTCATGATTTGAAAAGCTTTGCTTTTAATGTTTCATGATTGGTTGTAACATTTCCTCTGTGTGTGTGTGTGTGTGTGTGTGTGTGTTCAGATATTTTATGTTCTCTTCTATTTCTAGTTGGTTAGGTGTTTTATAATTCTGAATAGTAACTGAATTTTCTTAAATTCTTTTTCTGCATATTCAGAAGATATGTTTTCTTCTTTTAAACTGTTATATTAGTTAACTTTTTAATACTGAGTCAAACTTACATTCTTAGAATACATATAACTTGGTCATAATATATTTTTCATACATTGCTAGATACAGCTTGCTAATATTTTGTTTAGAATTTTTGCTTCTATGTTTATGAGTGAGATTAGCCAATACTCTTCCTTTCTCCTATTGTCCTGGTCCAGTTTTGGTATTAAGGTTAAGCTAGCAACATAATATGATTTTGAAATTAGTCCCTTTTTTCCATAACCTGAAAATATTATAAAGCTTGGAATTTTTTTTTTTTTTTAGAGATTTTTATTGGGGAATTAGGGGATGGGAATAGCACTGGGGAATTGGGGAAAGGGGAACAGACAAGTTGCTGTAATTTTTGTTCTTCAGTCTAGTTGTGGAGGACGTTGCTTCACTGGCCCAAGTTAGCACCATCATTGCACTCTTCCCGGGCAAGGCAGATCAGTCGCCGGCTTCTGGACGGCCGCTCACAGTGGCTGCTGACTGCTCACGCTGGCTGCTGGCTATTCACGGCAGCCCATGGCAACCCACTGCAGCAGGGGCTGCAGCCTATGCCGATGCCGGCAACTCATGGCAGCCCAGCTCCAGGTTGAGCTGTTGTTCAGCATCTTAGCTGTAGAGGGCAGTGTCACTGGCCCTCATATGTGGGATCCA
>NW_017731559.1:84356-127329 GCF_001890085.2 Hipposideros armiger
CGCTACTCAGCCGGCCCCAATTTGTACTTCTTAATCCCTTCTCCTTCTTTCACTCACATCCCCAAACACTGTCCCATCTGGCAACCATCAAAATGTTTTCTGTATCTATGAGTTTGTTTCTGTTTTGTCTGTTAATTTTGTTCTTAGATTCTATATATAAGTGAAATCACATTGCATCTGTCTTTCTCTGTCTGATATACTTCAGTCAGCACAACACACTTTAGGTCCACCCATGTTACTGCAGGTGGCAGGAACCCATTCCTTTCTATGGCTGAGCAATATTCCATTGTACGTATGTACCACCTCCTCTTTATCCATTCTTCCATCAACAGACACCCAGGCTGCCTACACATCTTGGCCATTGTAAACAATGCTGCAATGAATATATGGATGCCCATGTCCCCTCGAATTAGCATGGTGGGTTTCTTTGGATAAATACCCTAAAATGGGATTACTGGGTCTTTCTTTGTCTCTTCTTACAGCCTTTGTTTTAAAGTCTATTTTGTCTGGTATAAGTATTGCTACCCCATCTTTTTTTGTTTTTCATTTTCATTAAATATCATTTTTCTTCCCTTTACTTTCTGTCTGTATGTGACTTTCAATCTGAAGTGAATCTTTTGTAGGTAGAATATGTAAGGGTTTTGTTTTCTCATCCATTCAGCCCTCCATGTCTTTTGATTGGAACATTTAATCCATTTACATTGAAAGTAATTGTTGATAGATATGTAGCTATTGTCATTTTATTATTCATAATTAAAAAAATTTTTTTTCTGTTTTAAGGAAGTCCCTCTAGATTCCTTGTAATGCTTGTTTGGTGGTGATGAATTCCTTTAGCCTTTTCTTGTCTGGGAAGCTCCTTATCTGTCCGTCAATTTTAAATGATAACTTTGCTGAGTAGAGTAATTTTGGTTGTAGGTTCTTGCTTTTCATAACATTGAATATTTCATGCCAATCCCTTCTGGCTTGCAAAGCTTCTGTTGAGAAATCAGCTGATAGTCTTATGGGTGCTCACTTATAATTTGCTAGTTGCCTTTCTCTTGCTGCTTTTAGGATTCTCTGTCTTTAACCTTTGCCATTTTAATTATAATGTGTCTAGATGTGGACCTGTTTGACTTCTTCCTGTTTGGGACTCTCTGTGCTTTCTGGATTTGCATGTCTATTTCCTTTGCCAGGTTAGGAAAGTTTTCCGTCATGATTTTTTCAAATACATTCTCAATCTTTGGGTTTCTCTCTTCTTCTGGTACCCCTATGATGCAAATGTTATTATGCTTGATGTTGTCCCAGAGGCCCCTTGAACTCTCCTCATTTTTTATGGATTCATTTTTCTTTTTGTTGTTCTGATTGGGTGTTTTCTGCTACCTTGTCTTCCAAATCGCTGATTTGATCCTCTGCTTCATTTAGTCTGCTGGTGATTCCTTCTAGTGTATTCTTCATTTCAGTTTTTGTATTCTTCACTTCTGACTAGTTCTTTTTATAGTTTCTATGTTCCTTTTTGTGTTTGCAAGCTTTTTGTTGAAGTTCTCACTAACTTCCTTGAGCATCCTTATAAACATTGCTTTTTTTTTTTTAAAGATTTTTATTGGGGAATTGGGGGAAGGGGAACAGACAAGTTGCTGTCGTTTTGTTCTTCAGTCTAGTTGTGGAGGACATTGCTTCACTGGCCCAAGTTGGCACCATCATTGCGCTCTTCCCAGATGAGGCACATCAGTCGCCGGCTTCTGGACGGCCACTCACTGCGGCTGCTGGCCGCTCATGCTGGCTGCTGGCTCAGTAGCCCATGGCAATCCCCTGCCACAGGGGCTGCAGCCTACGCCGTCGCAGGCGACTCACGGCAGCCCAGCTCCAGGTCGAGCTATTGTTCAGCATCTTAGCTGTGGAGGGCAGTGTCACTGGCTCTCATATGTGGGATCTGAACCGGGGCCCTCTGGCGTCCCAAGCCAGTTCTTAACCATCGCGCCACTCGGCCAGCCCTCTTTTTAACTTCTTAAGCAGCAGTCATAGTTCACAGAATTTCAGCCTTTAGTCTTTATTACTATTATATAAGCATTTAAGGCTATAAAATTTATCTATATCCTTTTATAATACTTTAATGTTTAATAATTATTAATATTTTAAACATTTATTAATATTAAAGAATCTTTGCCTTCACTTTACTGAGACATTAAATACAGTTCATCATATTTAAAATTTTGGGTTTAACAGCTTATAATACAACTTCTTGACAATCTGGTCCTAAGTTCACTTAATTTCTATACTTGATTTTAATGACTTTTAGAGCTGAAAAAGATACCTCACAAAAATATATAAATACAAAAATGAAAGATATATCATTAGATGCACTTACAAATAATGGGTTTTTTTTGTTTGTTTTGTTTTAGTTGCAAGCACCTATTATGCAAGATTTTTGTTAATATTTAGTTATAGAATTTCCAACTTCCCTGATCTGAGGATATTGCTTTTTATGTTTTTGACAAATGGTTAAAAAACCACTGACAGTCTTCATTTGGAATAGTTAAGAAATAATCTTTTTTCTATGTCTAAGTGGACAGATAAAAGAGTTCTAAGGGGTGAAACACATCTTTTAGGCCAGAAAGTTACATAATAATGGAAAGATTTCTAAACATACTCTGCAGAGACTATCCTTGGTTTTTTATCTTTGACATAAAACATTTTACTAAGTTTCAGTTCAGCCAAAGCCTCTTAGTGCGTTATGGATTTTTATTTGAAAGATCTAGATGATGGATCATTTAAAAATACTTTTTTATCTTATTATTATATATTTCAAACACACAAGCAAGTAGAAAAATTGAGAACATGAGCATCCACCATCCATTTATTTTTGACCCAGGTGGCTTTAGCATTCACTTACATCCCTAGGTAACCAAGCATTTTATTGTCATTGCAATGCAGGGCACACATAGTAGGCACTCCACAGGTAATGGATGGTTGGGTGAATGTATGAATGAATGAATAATGGAAAGAAGGAAGGAAGGAAGGAAGGAAGGAAGGAAGGAAGGAAGGAAGGAAGGAAGGAAGGAAGAAAGGAAGGAAAGACCTAATTATTTGGCTTACTTTACAGACTGTGATCTGGAGGGAGGGACTTATTTATCTTTGTATCCCAGGTATCTAGCATAATGCCTGCACATAGTAGGTGCTAAATATTTTTGGAAAGAAGGGAAGAGAGAAAACAGGAAGGAAGTGAAGGAGAAAAGGAAGAATGGTGTATGTTCTTATCTGGTGTCTCAGTGAAAAGGAATGCTTAGTAGTTTTGGCCAGTTCAACTTTGACCTTGTTTAAAGCTTTCTTAGTGCTTATTTTTAGTGAAAGCAGTCAAAAAATATTCCCAGGATAGCAATTACCTCTCTATATGTGAAAATGTTTTCCAAAGGAATAGAGGAACTAGTGAATTCTATTTTCATGGAGTCTCAAGGCTACTCCTAATTGCCAATGGATTAGAAAATATTTCTTTCTCTTTGATGTTATTCTTTTCCTGTCTTTTAAAAGATAAAAACCCAGCAGAGGTTTGTGGCTGCTCCCACCTCAACCCTGGAAGTCCGAGGTGGGATAGATGATATAGTAAAACTTCCAGTCACTCAGAAGTTAAAATGAATAAAGCCGGGCAAATAAACGGCCGCTGAGTCTCAGCGCTGCATGTTGGTATGTGGGATGCACACTCTCTCAAGATACTTTACCTCATGTCAGGTTCTTTAATCAATGCTTCTGACAAAATTACATGGTTACCTGCAGTGAGACTCTGTAATAGTTTTAGAAGCCAACCCACTGTGAACTCTTGCTGTGAAAGTATTTAAATAATTAAAAACATTCCTTTATCAAAGGAGTCTCTTTCTGACAGTGGAATCCATAACTTCTGCAGCTTTTCTTTTCAAAACACTTAGATGAAAGAGACGGTTGTGTTTAATGCGGCACCAGATAACTTTTTTTTTTTAATGAGGCCAAACATTGTTTAAAACCTTATGTGATGAGAATCTTAATAATCATAGATTGGGGCACCCAGCTTCTTATTGGGATAAGACTGTAAAGTCTTCCTCCAAGAGGAATGAATGGTGTAACTGCACTACATAAGGAGATGTTTGTATTTTTTTGTTTGGATCTTGACGAGCTGTTTTTGTTTACACAGGGAGTCACTGGACAGGAAGTCTCAGCAGTAGGTTTCAGGCTCAAATCTCCAAAGATCAGTGAGAAGGGAAACAGAAGTGCCTGAATGTGCGCGCACACACACAAAATTGTCATGTCTTACTCATTGTGGAGGGAATACAAACAGCCTAAAGAAATGCCCTGAGATTTAAGATGGGTCACAACTGGAGGGGGAGGTCAAGAGGAGGATATGATGATGACAAGTGAGGGAAATACCACCCTCTGAGCATTTTTTTTTTTAAATGACAACCATTACAACAGCAATACCTTCCAAGGTGGAAGCTATTGAAATTCACCCAGACAGGTCCAGATGGTCTGAAGCCCTCTCAGAATGAAAGCCCCCTGCTGTGGGGTTTAGAGATGTTACTGATGAGATTAACATGCCTCTGCAGATACCAGAAGGAACAGGCGCTATCCCTGTAACATTTTGTCCCTGGATTGTGGCCCACAGTGAAAACTGGGTGATATGGAGGAGAAGGAATGTTGTCATGGCAACAGAAAGAGATAGTTGTCAGGGAACCTAGAAAAGGGAGCTTCTGTTTAGCATACCAAGGAGTTCTGATTTGTGTGGCAAGCTGTTCCTGCAGCAGAGCAGAATACCCAGCTAGATGAAGATCTCACTCTTTGCATTCTCCAAGCAAACTTACAAGGAAACGTGAGCCCTGGTCAGTGGGCCAAGTATGACGCTCTCCATGGCAGCACACTTGCTATCATAATTGAGAGATGTGTTACTACTGGTTTATAAGTCAATTTTCTCAAGCTTGGCTACTGGACACATTCATTCCCCAAGCTCCAATATTCCTGAATGAACTGATTAGAGCAAGGTTTTGAACCAAAAGATAAAATCTGAGGCTCAGCCTCTAGGCCTCAGTTGCTTATAAGGTCATACCTTAGCTGCCTATCAGGCCCCAACACACCTGAAGGGGTACCAGGCACAGCTATTACTCCAGCCACCTTGAGTGCCCAGGGAAGGACTAAAGGGGCCATCTTTTAAAGCCTGCTAAATTACTCAGTTTGCAATCAATTTTCTACTTTGTGTATTTTCTGACCTTGGATTTCAGCATTTAGCATTGGTACCATGAACACCCATCTTCTGTTAGTCTGATTTACCACTCACTTAATGGGACACTTTACTGTTTGTAAAGCCTTTCACATTCATTTCATTTGGCCAACATAACAACCCTTAGAAATAAGTAGTATCATTACCCCCATTTCATGGATGAGAAAAATGAGGCTCAGAGAAGCAAGGTGACTTGGGCACGATCACTTAGCTAGGGGGTAGTGGAGCCAGAACCTGAACCCAGATGTTCTGGTTTGATTTCTGTGATGACATGTTGGCTATAATATAACCTTAAACCACTGATAGACAAACTTTTTCTTAGCTTCATATTCCTGTGAAAATATTTGAAAATGTACTCCAAACATATGTATACTATCTAGAAATTGTAAGATGTAAGACAATGTTAATGTATTGGGTTGTCGGAAAAGTCATGATGCATTTTTGCAATGAAAAACATAGAAAAAATACATCATGACTTTTCTGACATCCCAATATTAAGTACATCATAGAATGTACAAAAAACCAGACATTTTTGAAAGGGTAAAAAAATGAAATAAATGATGTTTTAAAAAATAGTTCATTTTAGGGCTGGTCCAGTGGTTCAGTTGGTTAAAGTTGGCTTAAGAGCACGAGCTCTGAGCAACAGGACCGCTGGTTCGATTCCCACATGGGCCAGTGACTCTGCATCCGAGGTGAGCTGTCGCTGAGCTGCCAACAGGTGGCATGATGGCTCAGCTGGTGTAACAACAAGATTGCCTGTTTGATGGTGGGCTACACCCACCTGCAACTAAGGCTGAACTCGCACCTTGCACTAACCTGCTGCCTGGATGGCTCAGTGGATAGGGTGTGTGCTCTGAACAACAAGGCTGCCCGGTTCAACTCCTGCATGGAACAGTGGCTATGCCCACCTGCAACAAAGACTGAACACAGCACCTTGAGCTTAGAGGGCACGAGCTGCCGACGGGCAGCCAGATGGAGACTGGCGCCCTCCACAACTAAGATTGAAGAACAACAACTTGGCTGGTCCCCTTCCTCAATTCCCCAACACTGTTCCCCTCCCCCAATTCCCCAATAAAATCTTTTTTAAAAAATTAGTTCATTTTAGTTATTAATTAAGTAAAACCAAATTTTGTTCTAACTACAATTACTACTGGGTTGTTGGAAAAGTCATGACACATTTTGGCAACGAAAAACTTAGAAAAAATACGTCATGACTTTTCCGAAAACCCAATAATATTGTTATTTTTTAGGGAGATATTGTGATCATCAAAGCTTTAGTGTTTACGAAAATCTTGGTTTAGTACTTTGTGATGTAGTGATTTTCAAGTTTGTTCCTCAATTCAATATATTTTTGATATCTTAAAAATAAACTCTTTATTTTGGGATAATTTTAGATTTACAAAAAGTTGCTTAGATAGTACAGAGTTGTGTATACCCCTCACTCAGTTCCCCATTGCTAACATCTTACATTACTGTGATACATTTGTCAAAACTTAGAAACTGACATGGGTGCATTATTACTCCAGACTTATTTGGAATTCACCACTTCAATGTTCTCTTTCTGCTCCAGGATCCAACCCAGGATTTCACATTGCATTTGGTGGTTGTGCCTCCCAGTCTCTAGTCTGTGACAGCTTCTCAGCCTTTCCTTGTTTTTCATGACCTTGACTAGTAGAGCATTATCAGCCAAAGAGCTTGTGGAATGGCCCCTCGATCTGTGTTTTTCTGATGTTTTTCTCATGATTAGACTGGGGTGATGTTTTTCTGGAACAAATACAGAAGTAAAGTGCCCTTCTCATTCTCTCACATCAGAGGGCACATGATAGCCTTATGATGACATCACAGCGGATGTTAGCCATCACTTGGTTAAGGCAGTGTTTGCCTAGTTTCCCCACTGTAGAGTCACTATTTTTCTCTTTCCCTACTCTTCTTTGGAAGCGAGTCACTGTGTCCAGCCCACCCTCATGGCACAGGGAAAACGGACTGGAAGTTAAACTCTACCTCCTAGAGGGGTAGTATCTACATACATTGTTTGGAATTGTTCTGTGAGGAAGATTTGTCTCTTCTTCTCCCATTTATTTACATCAGCATTGACTCATGGATATTTCTTTTATCGTTTGAATTATAATCCAATACTATGCTATCCATTTTGTTCAAATTTTTTCCAGCTCTGGTCATTGGGAGTTCTTTTAGGTTGGCTCTTGTGTCCCTTTGATATGCAGCCACACTTGTTTTGTTTTGTTTTGGCAGGGGGGTGGGGGGGGGGGGACTGGGGGGGTGCTATTCTCAACTTTCTGGTACTACAAGATGCTCTTGATTTATCTCATATTTTCCCTACCCCAGCCCTGAAACTATTTAGTTCTCCTAGGAGGCCTGGTTGTTTTTATTGGAAAATGGTATTTAGAAACCATTGTGTGCTTATTGCTATTGGGGAATCCTTTCTTCTAGGCCCATTCAGTGGACAGAACCATGGCATACACACAGAGATATGTGTACTAACTCATGTTTACATCCATGATACTTGCTTTTTAATAGACAACAGAAAAAGATTCCTTATAAAGATAAAGAGACTGAAATAGGATAATTGCATCCTTGACTAAATTTTCTAAAACAATACCTAATTCATTCTCTTGCTCTCTTTCTTTTTTTTACTGGACCAAACAAGTCTCAAAATCTAGATTTTACTTCTATAACTTACACAAATACATCGTACATTCTTGAATAATGAATGTTTACAGTATTAATTTGTAAGCCTTTCTACATGATACTAATTTAAAATTGTATCCACCAGTTATACAAAACTTTTTGTTTAAATTCATCTGGTAAACCTAAATATTCCCTGGTGTTAATTGGTTCTTGCAAACTAGAAACCATTTCTGTATGGTACATTTAAAAGTGGATTCAAAACTGACTGAAATTCTTTAAAAAAGCTAAAAATTATCTTTCCAGGTTTTTAAAAAGTACACATATCAGGGTTTTTATAGATGACACTATTTTTGGCAACAGGATTCCATAGACATGGGAATTTTTCCAGATATTTAGCTTCACAATGCTTTTTCCATAGCACAAATTTCATTCAGAAAATATTTACTTTCTCACTCATGGTGAACACGTCACCTTTATTGTGAAGTGACAGAGTAAAAGTGTTTATTTTTATTCATTTATCTATGTATTTTTTATTGTGGTAAAGCATACATAACATAAAAGTAACCATTTTTAAGTGTACAATTTAGTGGTAATATTCACACTGTTGTGCAACCACCATCCATATCCAGAATGTTTCATCTTGTAAATTTGAAAATCTGTACTCATTAAACAATAACTCCCCATTTTCCTCTCCCCTCAGCCACCTAACAGATACCACTCTACTTTCTGTCTCTATGAATTTGACTACTTTAGGTACTTCATATAAATGGGATCAGACAATATTTGTTCTTTTGTGTCTGACTTATTTCACTTAGCATAATATATTCATCCATGTTGTAGGTTCATCCATGTTGTTGCATGTGCCAGAATTTCCTTCCTTTTTCAGTCTGAATAATATTCCATTGTATGTATGTATCACATTTTGTTTATGCATTCATCTGTTGATGGACATTTGAGTTGTTTTTCACTGTTGGGTTATTGTAAGTAATGCTGCTATGAACGTGGGTGTACAAATATCTGTTCAAGTTCCTGCTTTCACTACTTTTGTGTATATAACTAGAAGTGGAATTGCTGGGTCATATAGTGATTCTGATTAATTTTTCTGATAACCACCATACTGTTTTTCATTGCGGCTACACCATTTTACATTTATATCTGCAATGCACAAGGGTTCCAATTTCTCCACATCTTCACCAACACTTGTTATGTTTTGGGTATTTAAAAAAATTTTTGTAATAGCCATCCTAATGGGTGTGAAGTGGTATCTCATTGTGGTTTTGATTTGCATTTCCCTAATGATTAGTGATGTTGAGCACCTTTGAGCTTATTGATCATTTGTATATCTTCTTTGAAGAAATGTTTATTCAAGTCCTTTGCCCATTTTTGAATTGGGTTGTTTGTTTTCTGTTGTTGAGTTGTAGGAGTTCTTTATATATTCTGGATGTTCAACCCTTATCAGATATGTGCTTTGCAAATATTTTTTCTTGTTCTGTGAGTTGCCTTTTCACTCTGTTGATAGTATCCTTTGAAGCACAAAAGTTTTAAATTTTAATGAAGTACAATTTACTTATATTTGCTTTTGTTTCCCATGCTTTGGTGTCATATCCAAGAAATCATCGCCGAATCTAATATCATGAAGCATTCTCCCATGTTTTCCTTTAAAATTTTTAGAGTTATAGCTGTTATGTTTAGGTCTTTGATTTATTTTGAGTTAATTTTTATATTAATATATGGTATAAGGTAAAGATCTAACTTACGAGTATTTACTTAAAAACACTATGTTGAGATGTCCTACTACATAAGTAGTATGTAGTGGGGCCCAGCGGTGTAGTCTTCCTGGTCTCCAGAGCCAGGTGCTCCAGATGTGTCCCTTGTGTGGGTGTGTGTGCCCTCCTGTTGTAGTTGAGTGTTGGTTGCTGTTTGCATGTGAGTGGGAGAGATTCTTCCTCAGGCTGATTGGTTATGAAGACTGGCCATGACTATAGTGGAGGAGTTGTGGTGCAGGGGTTGACCCTACAGAGCAGGATTCACTTGAGCAGGGCTCTGGTGCTTGCTCAGTCAGCCTTTTGGATGTGTTGTCCTTGGAGGTGTCCAGGTGATGCTCAAGCTCAATCTGAAGCTGGCTACTGGGCATGCAGGCCCTGGGGCCTCCTGGGAGAGTCCCCGCCTTAGGCCAAGTTTAGCCACAGCCTTTGCCCTGCCCAGGGCCACCTGGAATGAGCCACAAAGCAATCTGCATATGGCTGCCACTTGTGCTGTGCTTGGAAGTGCCTCAAGGGGCCAACCTGTGAACCAAGGCCAGGTGTTGCTAATGCCGGGCTTAGGGCTGCTCAGCCGGATGTATGGGATATGCCAAAGCCAGATGCTGCTTGTTTTGGTTTTGTGAACCTTTCAGAGATTTTAGGAGTCTGAAGCATGAGTCAAGAAAGGCTGTTTGTATGGAAAAGGAAGCGATTTGGGTGTGCCAAAAAGTTAGGTGGGGTAGGGTGTCAGGGAATCAGAGTGAAGTAACAGTGTTAGCCAGGTTAATGGAGACTCAGATATGGTGGCCACATGCATCTGCACACCAGGAGTGGGGAGGGCTCAACAAAAAAACAATGGCTTCCTCTAGTTCCTTCATCCAGGAGAAAGCTTCCCTTCCAGCCCTCACCCTGAAGACAGACAACTCACTTCCTCCTCGTATGTCCCTGGTGCCTTTTGAGCTGCTGCCCTACTGCTGGAGCTCAGAGTGAGTGAATCCATCAGTGAGTAAGTTCATGCATGGGCCCTTTAAGAGAAATTCCTGGGAGTACAGCTGCCCTTCATCTACTCAGCCTCAATCTCCGCTGTTTTTCACAGCCAGAACTAATGAGGACTTCTCTCCCTTGCACTGAAACCCTGGGTTAGGGAGCCTGGTGTGGGACTCGGACCCCTTGCTCTTCTGGAGTGGACTTCTGCTGCTGAGATATCCCTCCTGATTTTTAATGGTCACAGGTGGGTGTGGGACCGGCCCATTCCATGTCTCTGTACCTCCTACCAGTCTCAAGGTGGCTTCTTCTGTATATCCTTAGTTGTAGGGCTTCGATTCAGCTAGACTTCAGGCAATTCTCAGTGACGGTTGTCCTGTAGTTTAGTTGTAATTTTGGTGTGGTTGTAAGAGGATGCAAGCACTGTGTTTACCTGCTCCACCTTCTTGACCGGAAATCTGGTCAGAGATCTTAATTTTTTTTTTCTCACACCAATGGGCCACTGCTCTACACGGCACAGAAGGGAGTGGGCCTGAGCCTGAATTTTTGGTCTGCCTGTTCTGCCCCATCCACCTTGGAAAGTTGTCACTAACTGCAGTGAAAATGGGGAGATGAGTCCCAGTCCTCCCTCCTTCCAAGTGCTTTGCTGCCCTCCCAGTTGGCACTACCACCAATCCCATTAAGCACTCAAGTCCCATTAAACCCTTGAGACTTCAGCCCAAACCCTCAGCCCAAAACAGCTTGCTGAGAGGTATCCATTTTCTTAATTTTCTCATAAGCAAATAGCAGAAGGCTCTCAGTTCCTGGGGCACCTGTCAGGATTTACAGTAGGAATTTGTTCAGTGGAATTTCCCATGAGATCAGCACCTCCTATTAGTGTTGATAAGCATTCAAAAATTGCTAGATGTTTTTCATTAATTGATGTAAGTTGAAAAGCTTCTGCTGGGACCTCTATATAGGATTTTGGCTGTCTATATATGTGACAAAATAGTGACAAGCCATTCTCACTACCTTCTTATGGAACTCATTAGCAATAGTCCATGCAGAGTACTGCACAGTCAGAAT
This sequence comes from Hipposideros armiger, assembly GCF_001890085.2. Taxonomy (NCBI): domain Eukaryota; kingdom Metazoa; phylum Chordata; class Mammalia; order Chiroptera; family Hipposideridae; genus Hipposideros; species Hipposideros armiger. Next base: position 96,009 of record NW_017731559.1, read on the forward strand.
GACAACTACTTCTGTGTGTGCTGCTATGTATACGTGTTCAACTAAAATTTAGAATCGAAGCAGGCTTGGAATTATTCTATTATCATGCATCTAGACCTGCTAATGCTTCATTTTAAAAGACAGCCAGTTTTAAATAGTTTAGTGCAAGCATACTTATTTAAAGTATCCATTGATTTATGCTAGATTTTCCTCAAATACTCTTGGTACTTTTCTTGTGATAGGGCCTGCCAGGACACATATCAACACCTTTTTCCCCCGGAACAATGCTGACACTCTTCTGGCTGAAAAAAAATAAATTTTCTCATTTCAACTTACTCAGTTGGCAGATCCACCATATCTACATGCCAATTCAAATAGAAAAGAGAGAAGGGGGCACATGTAAAGGGAAAGGGGAAGAGAACTGTTTTCTAATTAATCAAGCTATGCTTATCAACATTTCAGTTTTTATCCTTAAAATAGCACTGTGCTCTACAAACTGACATTTAGGGCTGCAACTGAAAATGTAAGCCTTTCTATAACAGCAAAGAAAAAGATGTTGATGTAAAAGAAAATGCAAAATAAGTTGAAGTCTTAATTATTACTCTCTACCATGAATGCATTCCTATGGATTAAATACTACACTGGTTCACAAAAATCTACTTTCAAAATCTACTTCAAAACCTATGTGGAGATCATTTTCCCATGGGGTTTTTTTTTCTGATAAAAGTAACTTTCAGTAATGCAAGGAAGATATCGCAAGCACAGACCTACCTTCCATTTCATATATCTAGCACTGGACACATGATACACATAAACAAAGAATTAATGATCTGATCATTTCAGGCTAGGGGATTAGGAACAATTGGGGGGAGGAGGGCACATGTGAAGTGGGACTTAAAAGAGAGGATGGTGAAAGGAGGGCATTCAAGGCTGAAGAAATGGTTTGGGCAGTCCTGCGGGGAGCAGGTAAAGAGGTACAGAAGATCAAGAACAGCACACATGTATGTCCAGGCTGCCTGGAATGTGGGTGTGTAGAAAAGTCTGATAAGGACTGTTGGGGCCAGAATGCAGCTACCCTTGAGTGTGGGGGTCCATTGTCAATTTTTGAGTAGGGGAGTGAAATGTATTTCTACTGCTAGGACAAAGGGTCCTAGTATTATGGCTCCTCTGAGGCCGAGGAGAAAAGACTAGTCTGACATGAAGAACTTCAGGGAACTCTATGTTGGTTTCATGAAGATAGGTAGAGGCAAGGCAATATTCCAACTTTAACTCTGAGAAGTGCATTTTGACAGAGCATCATTCAAAATGTACATTTTAAAATCTATTCTCTGTTTATCTTATCATCATGAAAAGTCATAGGAGCATCATCAAGAAATATAAGTTAGGCAAGCCTGTCAACACGACCTTTCCCCAAGTTAGGAGATGTTTGTCTTCATAGGTGTCATCCAGTAATGTTTAGTTTTAGGCGGCACTTGGCTTCCCACTTTCACTACATGAACACTGCCAAATCCAGTTTGGAACCAAGCATCCCTAGCTTCTTGGTCCAAGGCCATTGCTTGGGTCCATACATGTTCCCCCCAATTTCAGCTTTAGTAGATCAGAACCTAACCAAATTATATAAATATGCCATATTGAATAGGGAAATGTGACAGCAACAATATTCTAAGACAAAATTGATTATGCATCAACACTCACTAGCTGTATTCATTGATATTCTGGATATTGTGGTATCTTCTTAACATCCATTCCCCTGGCTCTTGGTAACTATTCCAAGTTTATTTAAATAGCTACCCACCCAACTATAAGAATGTGCTTTAAGGGAAAAGATTACACCCTTGCGTTGAAGAGCTGATCACAGAATCTCAGCTTCTGGACACCATTCCTGGTCAGGGATTCTCACATGGGTCTATTTTGAGTACCGTATTTGCCGACGTATAAGACGACTCGGCGTATAAGACGACCCCCTAACATTTCCACTCAAAATACAGAGTTTGTTATATGGTCGGCTGTGTGCAATTTTGTGAGTGTGGTAAAATCGCATAACAGCAAAATCGCATAACAGCCGAGCATACACCCAGCAGCGCTGCTGATGCCTGAACGGTATGTGGAATGAAGTGGGCAGGCATCGGGAGGCCACTATGGCACGGGGCAAGCACTATGGGCAGTCTATCTGAAGTGTACCTGGCGTATAAGACGACCCCCCACTTGGAGGCATATTTTTCAGGGCCAAAAAATCGTCTTATACGCCGGCAAATACGGTAATAGGAAGTGAGGAAAGTTTTGCTGGTGTCTTCAGAGGGCACTTCTGGAAGAATTAGACGGCATCAACAATGATGGGAAAACCAGGAGGAAAAATTGAACTTTATGGGAAAAGATAGCTTTAGGTATGAAGATTTTTATTCTTTCATTCAGCAAATATTGCATGCATATTGTGTACTAGGAGCCATGTTTCTGGCCTTATGACGTACAGACCAGCAGGAAGTCTGACACATAAATAAATAATGTCAATACGAAGTGGTGAGGGAAATTCATCATCATGTGCACAGTGTGTAGTGAGAGGACCAATAATTGAAGGAATCAGGGAAGTTTTCTGCATGAGTTACCTACTGGGATAAGCCTGAAAGCGGGGCTGGGTGGGAAGGACAGATGGGCATTGCAGGCACGTGTGACTACATGAGCCATTGTAGGAGGTACTCATATGAGGCAAATAAGGAGCTAACATGTTTAGAAGCAAAGGCTCTTAGTTAAGCCTTCCTCTGCAGGCACTTACCCAACAGGGTAAGTGGTCATCCTTGATAATGTGACCAATTTAAGTGTCTGGATGAATAACTCAGACCTCCAAGATCACATGTTTCTCCACTAGGGGAGAGAGAGTTATAGATGGGGAAAGAGGAATAGTTTCTGTTTGTTGAGTTCTCACTATGTGTCAGAAACTGTGTTAGATGTCTTACATATTTTGTCTCATTTAATAATCATAACAATACTCATCATAAAAAGATGCATTTGAAATTCTGATAGGTTAAATAATTCTCCTAAGGTCATGCAGTTAGCAAGTGGCAGGCAGGCATCTGAAGCTAAGTCATTCTGTCTCTGAAGCTCAGCGCTACATTTAGTTTTGCTTATGTGAAATCGGCTAGAAACTTCAGTTTGAATGAAACCACTTGGTATTAATTAGAAGAAGGAGAAATTGGCAAATGCTATTTTAAATGCTTTGAACAATTCTCTGGAGAACACATTTAATACCCAAAAGCAAAGCAAAAATGTATATTAATAAGAACACAGCCATTCAAAAGGCAATTGTTCACCATCAGTTCCAAAAAGAATAAAAGGAGGGGAGTTCAATTTCCCCAATTTTTCATGCCAAGTGCTCAGGCTCCAAGTTTCCCTCACTGCTCTTTCTTCACCTCTTCTCCTTACACGTTACACATACACGTTACAGCTTCATTCCATAAGATGTAAGTGGTATTTATAGGAAATGCTGATCACTGCCAACAAGTGAATACCCACATTAAAACACGATTTAAAACAACCTTCTCTCCAGTTGTTTATAATAACCTCTTGGAAGTTTGAAATTAAAATCTGTACCCCATCCAGCTATTTTCCCGCCTCTTATGTTACACAAAGCCAAGAACTTGCCCTTGAACATACCTCATCTCCCTGGCCCACCACCATGACATGCTCTGTAGCTAATTATCTCAATTCCTAAATATTAGTGCTTTCTCTTGTCTTCTCTGGTTTCCTGAACATGATTCACCCTCTCTGGGTATTTCATTGTTTATGTCAATGAACAAACTCTTCGTCCCTTAAACAGACCCTTTTCTCTTTCCTTGCCCTATCTTCCCTCAACACCTTTTCAACAAAATGTGCATAGAATTTTTCTTCTTTCACAGGAAGAGATGCAAAAGTTGCAAGAGCACAACCTCCTCAATTAAACAGACAAGGTCATCAAGACCCAGAGCGATGATAAGATTTACCTAAATTCACACAACCAAAGGAGGCTGAATCAAATCAAGACGGTAGGACCTTGGGTTCTAGTTCAATACCTGTTTTCTACCCTGTACAACCTACCACTGATTCACACTCATCCCAAGTACTTGTCAATTTGGTGTCAGAATGTGTTGGTCCAAAGCAGAAGGTGTGTTCCATTTTTCAAGTGGCACAGAGCATTGTGGAGGTCCAGGTGCAATTGTCTTGTGTGGTTTTTCTCATGGCCCAAAAGATGCATGTGTGCTCTGCAACAAGAGCTTCTAAACCAAGGTAATTTCCCAAAGCCGTCCCTGCAAAGCCATTTAATGGTGTGTACCATCACTCTTTCCAGGACACTTTAAGGAGACAAGGTTTCAGCTGACGCATTTCAGAGAGAGGATTGTAAAGGCAAAGTTTGTGAGGGTGAGTGGGCTGGGTGGGACTTCTAAGGCAGGGCCCAGAATTGCTGAGCTATGAAAACATTTTGCTGTGGAGGACCCGGGAAGGATATGGGGCAAAAAAAAGTATTGCTTTGTTCCTATTGTCTATGGTTCTTTGAGATTATTGTTATTCAAATGAACACAGCAAACCACTCAGGGAAAGGAACCATAAAATGCAGACTTGTCTTCAGCGTGACCTGCTGTATTATACAAAGCCCTAATGCCACTTTGGGTCACCCAATTCTTGACATCTACCCAGTGTGGATATAGTCCTTTAGGAGCCTTTTAAAGCCTTAAATGCTTGTAAGAACTGGGAAATAAAGGGTGAACTTATTGACAGCCGGAGAGGTGGCATTGATATGGAAGGAAAAGCCCCAGCACCTGTATTTGGTGGGACAGGGCATTCAAGGCTGGCTTCATGGGCTTGCAGATTGTGCTTCATTTAATGCTCTACTGTTGCTGTCTTGAAATTCTTAATAATTTATGAAATGGGCCTCACATTTTATTTGGCACTGGGCCCTGAAAATCAGGTAGCTAGCCCTTCTGATGCCCCCTCCCCTCCACCCCATTAACTTCCATGTATAATTCCTTCTCTAAACTAGACTGAAGGGACAATGTTCTACTTACTCTTGTTTCCCATCTGTGACTAGAAAATTGTGTATTGATGGATTGGATAAAGAAGATGTGTTATATATACACAATGGAATACTATTTTGCCATAAGAAAAAATGAAATAGTGCCATTTGCGAGAACATGGATGGATCTTGAGATTAATATGCCAAGTGAAATAAATCAGACAGAAAAAGTCAAGAACCATATGATTTCACTGATATGTGGGATATAAAACTAAAATCAACAAAGGAACAAGACAAACAAATAAACAAAAATTCATAGATATAGACAGTAGTTTAGTGGTTACCAGAGGGTAAACGGGGAGGGGAGTGGTAGATGAGCATAAATGGGATCAAATATATGGTGATGGAAGGAGAACTGACTCTGGGTGGTGAGCACACAATGTGATATATAGATGATGTATTACAGAATTGTACACTTGAAACCTATGTAACTTTACTTAACCATTGTCACCCCAATAAACTTTAATTTTTAAAAAATGAAAGAAAAATTGTGTATTGATTAACATTAGACCACAAATTTTTTCCCTCCCTTATCAACACCCAACTTAATTAGTGCTCAGAACTTCATTACAAACGTAAATCTACATGGGTGCCTTTAATCTTATCTCTAAGCTTTACCTAGCTCTAAGATTCTATGATTCTAATTTTCTTCTTGATTGGATGCTAATTAATTTGCAGCCAAGTTATTTACAACTTCTCAAAATTACTTTCAGAAAGCTTGAGAGACAGGTTGTTTTCACCATAAATGAAAATAAAAATGTCTTATAAGGTTGCTTTGAAATGTAAGATTGTTCAAAACCTTTTTCTAAAAGATGAATAAAAATCAGAGTCCTTTAAATTTCAGTTGACCAATCATAAAAACTTTCTTCTTTCTAAGAATTAGATTTCTGGTAATCTTCATGGATAAACAAAAGCTATTGGGAATACTAAAGCTATTGTATTATTCCATTATTAACTATGACTGGTTAAAACCTTAATAGTCATTTAATATTTATTAAGATTTGTTTTAATTATGTTTTATTTTAACAGTGTTTAGTAACGAGGTACAGGGTAACTAGTAACTAGTAATGTCTTGAGTAGATTAGAGCCAAAACAAATAATAAAAGGTGAAAAAAAAACAAAAGGAAAGAAAAGAAAAACCAACGCAAAAGATAAGATGCTCTCACACAATTCCCGCAAAATCTCAAATTCCATCTCTTCTAATGCAGGAAAGAAATCAAATTGCCTTTTTCTCACATGACCCTTGGTTCCTTCCTCATTTTTGGAAAGTACAGTGACTTCAATCACGCACTTTAGGTCAAATGTGCTCATTCGCTTAGTAAATGTTCACCGTGGACTTTTAGGCACATATCACTGAGGTAGGTGCCACAAGGGCACAGAGGGAATTAGCTTCATTCTTGCCTTCAAGGCGTTCATTCCTTAGGTGGGAAGACAGACATGGACTCTAACACCTCATGCCACCAGACTGGGAGTTTTGACCAAGACATGACTTAAGTCATTTTTGTCTAGTACATGTCTAGCGCAGTGCCTAGGATATCTTAAGTGTGCAATAAATATTTCATAACTTACTGACTGCCTAAATGAATGACTAATCATGAGTAAGGTGTTAATCAGCTTCTCTTTTTCTTATAAATATCAACTCTCTTTACATGGCACCAACCAAACCATTGAACAAACATCATTCAGGGGGAAAATGTATTGGTTTGTATGTCAGGCTACATCAACCTGACCTTTTATATGCTAACATTTTCATATTGTCTTTAAATAGGAAAGGCTTCATAACAAATGATTTAGCTGTTTTGTTAGTTAGATTTAGATGATGTTTTTAGTTAGTAACGTGAAAAATTGGAGCAACCTTAATTCAACAAGCCAGGATTGGCTAGACAAAATACAGTACATACATAAAGTGAAATTCTATGCAACTACTACAAACCCTGTAATAGAAATGTATTTATGGGCATGGAAAACATTCATGACATAACACTAAGTGAACAAAACAGGCTAAAACGTAGGCCTTAAAACAGCCTTAGTATCATTTGAGTATCACCACAACTGTGGATCTCCAGGGAGGGGGCAGCAGGTGGGTTGGCAGGGCCTGATATCAGAAACTGCTGGCTCCGACTTGCATTTTTCATGTGTTTATTATTGTTCCAACTCTAGAATGTACCTGTGCTCCTTCTATCCTCAGTTTCAGGATGAGATTGATGATAAAATAGACGAGGCCATAAATCCAGAGGATTACATTTAAAAGAAGACTTTGAGTGAATGTATCCGGATTGGCCATGGTGCTGACAAGCTGAGCCAGGAAGCACCGTCTGAGTAAATTGATTTTTCTCCAGTCATTTTATAGTGCTGGTCTCACATTTAAGAGCTTATCACTCAAACCAGATAATTTCTGTTAACATATATAAATGCTTGTATGCAAAATTCACCCTAAAATAAAAGTGAGAGAGGGCATCGGAAGACAATATGAGAAGCAGATGGTCTAGGACTCAGGAGTTCAAGCCCTGCATTTGCCACTTAATAGCCAGGTGACCCAATGGAGAATACTTGCTCTTTTAGCTCTGTTGTTTGTATACGTAACAAAAGGGGTTATAAAAAGCCAACTGGTCTAATTCATAGGCTGATTCCCATGTGGGAAAGTACTTTGTAAAGTGCAGAACTTTGTAAATCTCTAAGGTGTTACTGTAATCAGATGATGGCTAGAAACACCTGGGTGTTGAGGACTTGGGTTTTAATCCTTGCTCTAGTTGTACAATAACAGGAGACAGTCACTTAAGTTCCTCAGGCTTGCTGACTTATGATGAAATGTAGAGTTTGCCTTGGTACTTTCTAAAAATACTTCCAACATGAAAATTCTATTATGTTAGAAAATAACATTTACGTTTAATTCTTGTTTTCAGTTTTTCTCATATAATGAAAGACTGAATCTTGAATTTGACTTTGTGGGCTATCTGTGAGATAGAGTGTGTCTGTGGGGGAGGGGGTGTTGGGGAGCATGAGAGAGAAGGAGAGGAGGGTAAGGAAGAAGAGAGAGAGGAAATTGGAAAGGGGAAGAGTGATAAGATAATACAACAGGCATCATAGATTGGCAAAACAGACCATCCAGAATTGAGGACTCCTGATTAAATGTTCTGAGGAGACAGGAACCCCACATATGGAGGGAATGTTGATGACTTGACAAGCCTTGCTCTGGCTGTAAGTCCATCGGACTTACCTCTCTCCACCCTCATCTCTACCAAGAGCTTTCTCTTCCATGACAAGACCTGATTTTGGTGTGGTCTTTGCTTTTTCAATTTGTTTCTCTGGGAAAAATGACTTTTATCTATTTTAGATACAGTGGCTTTGAAGAGTGAAGAGCCCCCTGGGAATAATTACAGACAAATCCACATTGAACTATGGACAATTTTCTACTGAAATAGACTTCTTTCCACTGTTCCCAATTAAAATTCTGTTTTCTGGGATTCAGCTTCAAAGTTTGTATTTTCTCCTTGTGGATGCCGGAAACATCATGTTACGATTAGTATCTGGACAGTAAAAGACCTGGCTGCATCTAGCTAGGACAGGCACAGAACAGTAGGACATCAGAGACTGCACTATTTGGTTAGGAAGGTCAGACAAACCAGTGTGTTCAGGCAAAGGTAAAAAATGGTCTAATTAGCTCTTATTTTTGGCTTGAATTATTCTGGGTGGTTAACTCAGTACTTTATTTCATCTTGCCTTTCTAGGCACATGCTCTGAGAAAGAAAATAAGTGCCAAAATTAAATTCATAAAACATGTCATTGTGTAAGGACCCTTTTAAGTTTTATGATGGAGAGAGCTAGAGATCATGGAAGAATAACTATTCCTCCAGGGTCTCAGAATATAAGAGCTAAAGAGGACCCTTGCTTTACAAACAAGGATTCAGAGGTCCAGAGGGGTTGGGTGACTTACCTAAAGCTCTCAACTCGCTCAATATGAGGCCAGCAAAGTCATGTCTATTCATGTTTTTCTTCCACTCCACAAGGGCTATTGAGTTAAAAAGAATCTTGAGCTTGAAACACAACATGTCGGAAGTAATGTTAGAGAGAGACATCATTGGGTATATTTGACTGGCATCTAAACAAGCCTTTGTTGTGAAGTTTGAAGAAATAAGTGCAAAAATAGATCATCTAAAAGATACCTGTTTCAGAAGAATGCAACCTCTAAGAACAGTCTGGTTATAATTTTCCTCTATAGGGGTGTCTGTTGAAGAGACTGCAAAATTGAGTGTCTAAGAGCATGAACTCTGGAGTCACACCAATGGGATTTGAGTTCTGATCCTCTGTTTCCTACCTTTGGACAAGTTACCTAATCCTTCAAGCCTCAGTGTCTACATCTATAAAATGAGTAGAGTCATAGAATCTACTTCATAGGGCTATTGTGAAGATAAAATGAAATTAAATACATGTAAAGTGCTTAGGAAAGTACCTGATATGTTACACATGCCTAACAGACATTCACTATTATTTCAATTCTAGTTATTGATTTATATGGTGACAAAATTCTTTCATTCATTTCACAAATATTTTTTGAACTTCTCTGCCAGGCAGAGGATAAAAGAGTGCACACAATGCAATGTTTGTCTTTAAAAATAAAAACAGATCTCTACAAGGCAATGAAAGGGCTAAGTTGGAGCCCCAACAAGGGGTACCTGGCTTGCTCTGGGAGTGTTTATGGATATCTTTCCTGAAAAAGGTTAGGTCTGAATAAACAGCAGTTAGCTAATTGAAGGTAGTGGGAAGGGGTGTGGAGTGGAAAACAGTGGGAAGGGTCAGGGCTGGTGGTGGGGGGGTGACAAGTAAATGTGAAAGATGGTAGGCTGGAGATACGTACTGAGTCCCACCTACTTTTTGATGGTGCTTTCAATATGCATTTTGAAAAATTACGGTTTCAATGAATTATGTTTAATAGTTTAGTAAATGTGCAGATTAAAGTAATGCCAGGTTAAAATGCATCCTGTAAGTGATGCTTTCCTATTTTTTTCACTGACCATGTGGTTCAAGAGTTGTGTAATTTGGTTCAAGTATTAAAGCTACCCCAAGAAAAATAAGTGTTCACCAAAGATAAGGAGGGAGAAAAAAGAGAGAGCAAAGAAGGGGGGAGAGGAGGGGTAGAAGGGGGAAAGAGAAAGGAAGAGAAGGGAGGGAGGGAGGGAGGGAAGAAGATAAGAGAGAAGAGGAGGGGAGCAGAGGGGAAGGGAAGAGAAGAGAAGAGAAGAGAAGAGAAGAGAAGAGAAGAGAAGAGAAGAGAAGAGAAGAGAAGACAAGAGAAGGATTGTTCTTTGGAATTGAGAGTTTATTAAAGAGACTGTTTTCCTTTTTGTGTTATTTGTTTTGAACGTTTTCAGTGTTTAAGATGGATTTTACTTTAGTTTTATAATGAACTTTGCACGGTTGGTATGCAAATCCCTATTAATGTTCTCAATAACGGAACTGTGACTACTTTATAGGTTTCTGATTCTCATGCACTGTATTTCAAAACCCTGAGTATTCTGCTGAAAATCCTACTTAAGGAGGACTAACTTTGCATGTCTGTTTTTGCCATTCAGAGTCATTAAGACAGTTCTGAAGCTTGACTAACTTTCCGGTATGTTCACATGACTTCAATCTTGTATTATTCACTAAGTGTATCTCATTAGAGATAACTAGACAGGTTTTCTTATTAATAGCTTTCTTTCAGAGAATGCCAAAACTCTGTGTTAAATGTCCCTGAATTTTAGAGATTTAAAATTATTTAGAATCTAAATGATTCTCCAAACTTGAGAAGTTCCAGATGGCAAAAGGGGAAGGATTCTGCCTATGGACAGAGCACAAAATGAAATTATATCTCTTGGAACATTATCACCTCTGCAGAGACTTCTGGACTCCCCAGGGAAACTGTCTCCTTCCTTCCTCTGCTCCTCAGTACTGCGTATACATCTCCCTATAGCATGCGCTATGTTGAGATGATTTGGTACCTGCCTGTCTCCATATCATATAGTCAAATCCCCCAGGTGCTTTGTAGCTATCTCAGCATCTAGAACACTGTTTATCAAGAAAAATATGTTAGTATGTTGAGTAAATGAGTGATTCCTAACAATGAGTGACTATGATCTGAGTATACTTGCTTCATTGTGAAATTTGTTTAGCAGTCTTTGTCTTATCTTTAGCTTGATCTAAGATCAGTGAATAAAATAATGAGATCATTTGAAACTATGCTGAGACAACTTATATCTGATAACCAAGATTTCATCCTGTTGAACCATAACCAAATGTTTAATAAACATGATCATTCATCATCTCTCTCCTTTATCCAACTAAAATGATACATTGAAATTTCTTCAACCCTAAAAGTGGGCATCAGTGTCTCTAGTCATGCATTCAGGTACTGTTCACAATGTGATTCATGTTTTTGTTCATTTGGTATGTGATGGCTTCTACTATGAAGATTTATGTTGCCAAGGTTGCTCCAACTTTACCGTCTGAGCAACCAGGCAGGACTTATGTCAGGACCAGGGTCATGAAGGTGACATAGAGATTTGATGCCAGGTCAAGGAATTCATCTGAGAGCGCCAAGGGGATCATGAAATTTGGTTTGCATCTCTAAGCAGATTGGTGTAGGAGCAAATGGGAGCTGACTGTCAGGGGAAGCACTGGGTCATAAAGCCAGGCAGGTATAGGCTTTCAGTGCTGAAAAGGATCACAAAGTCCATCCAAGAATGGATCCCCTCTACAAGGTTTCTGGCTCGTGCCTGTGATGCATAGGCTGATGGTCAGTGAGGGGAGCCCAGAGACCAAGTGCTAAGGCGGCGCTTTCAAGGGTCAATAGGAGCCGCCATACAGAGACCTTGATTTTGAAACAAACTAATATCCCAAGGGGAAGCTTCTTAACATTTTCTCCTAGAGTGAAACTAAGCTTAGGGCTTGGTCTGACCTGGGCGTTTGGGAATCAGGGAAGTTGTAGCCCCTGAGGAAGTGTGGGTGGCAAAGGACAGACCTGGTCCTTCTGGATAATCACGGGCTCACATCCCCTGAGTCTGAGGTGTGAGGACTTTGTGGGAGACACCAACACCATCAATAATTATAAATAATCAGGGACTATAAATTATTAGGGAGTGCACCCTGTTATATAGAACAGAAGCATTCCATAGACGGAAGATCATTGACTTAGCCATCATTCTGGACACGAGGAAGTCCAATTGGTCACAAAGATGAGGGACTTTTAAAAGCATCTGAAAGGCTGATACCCAACAATAGCTGGCACCTATGGAGAGCTCACTATGGTTTAAGCACTTTACATGTATCAGCTCATTTAATCTTCACCACAGTTCCATAAGGGACATATTACTGCCCTGATTTTACACTTGAGGAATGTGAGATTCAGAAAGGTTAAGCAACTTGCCCAGTGTCACTCATTTGATCAATGGCACAACTAGGATTGAAATTTAGGCATGCATGACTCCAATGCTCATGCTCTGCTCCCTTCCCAAGAATGCTGAACAGCTCCCTCCAAGTGGGCTGTTGACTTTTGATCCATGTGTAGTGTATTGTTTTCTGCAGCTGAGGGTCCACAGTGTGATAGATATTTTGCAGGTACAACTTGCTGTAATAAGTCACATATTCTACTGTTAATCCAACACCAAAGAAAGATAGGTTTATATGTGAGAGATTTGCTTCATGACCATTTTGGTTAATAAAGATAAGGTTAATAAAGAGTTTTAATCAAATAGCAACTTTGTTGAAAGATAGCCAACAGAATAGCAAGATACTAGTAGTTGCACCTTAATCATTTGGCATGTACCGTCCCCAAATCTATATATTCATAAGTGCTCAACAAACATACAGAATGGAGAGCTATCTCTGTATACTTCAAACAACCAAAGACATCAAGTCACTATAATGGAGGATCCAGAAACTGCAGAAATGTTTGCCAAAGAGGATTTCAACTAAATGAATCTCCATTCTTTTAAGGAGGTGAGGAAATGAGATTATTTACACATTCTTGAGATAGTCCTGCTTGGTGTGTTTTCTTAAGAACCAGTGTGTTTCACTTTATCAAGAAAATTATAAAATTTGTTGAAGTGGCTGAAAAAAAAGTTTCAAATGATTTTTAACAACAACAAATTTTACTATTTTATAAAAAATATGAATAAGGAAAGGAAAAGGGAGAAAGGACTGTTTTGTGTTCAAAAAAATTCAGAAAAAATTTCAGACTTAAAATGACTCACTGAGAAAGTCTCTCTCACACACACATACGTACACAGACAGATTCTTGTAAACATTCTCACTTTTGGGGGCGTACAAGCTAAAGTTGGAAAAAATGCACACTTAATTAGTAAAACTTACATGACTATCCTCTAGTAAGCTTATACTTTTATAGCTAACACAGAACTAAAATTACATTCAGCGCTAAAGATTTAAATTACATTTTTAGAAGAAACTCAGTGCATATATAAAGACCAATAAAGCAATCCTAATGAGCTCCACTGTTTTCTATATCACTCTTTTTTGGAAAACAAAATCAGAATATTCACCATGAAGAATCAAATGGACCCCATCTACCTTTGAGAGCAATGGAGGGAAACCAGTCAGAACAATCCGTTTTGAAAATCCACGCCAGCTACCTGAAGTTCTCCAGTTCTCATCATTACCCCTGTGCAGCACTGCTGTCTATGGACACGCTGCACCTGCTTCCCATATACCCCAAGTAGGTTCTGCTGCTAAGACAATGTAGACAGGAGTAAAAGCAAACCCTCCAAGGTCAGAGAGCCATGAGTTTGAGTCCTGGCTCTGACCTGATCACCTGTGGGACCTTGAACAAGCTATTTAACTTCTCAGAGCCTCAGTTTCCTCATCTGTAAAATGGGATAATAGTAACAACCATACTTGCAAAGCAGTCAGCAGATTGTTTGCTCACTTATGTGATCAATAAATGTTAGCTAGCTATCCTTATTATTCCCAGAAGATAAGAGCCTGGAAGGGTGTGTGTTTGATACACCTTTGCATTTTCTATACTTAGCAGACTGTCTTGCCCAGAGAAGTGACAGAGTACAAATTTGCTGAAAGAATTTGGGCAGCCCTCTGTGGCTTGCTGGTTGTAATAGAGACACAGTTTAGGTTGTATCTGCGTATCAGAAAGAATGGGGTTGGTAAAGGCCAGTTTGTCCACACTAGCCTAAAATATCAATGGGTTGGGGTTTTCTTTTTCCATGAAAGATGCCTCATTTCTTCTATGAATTTGCTTTGTAGTTGCTCAGCACTTCTCTGACTCATGATTACTAAATCATAGATTCTCTATCAGCACTTACACATGGTATTTTTCTTGCTTATTTAATCGCTTCTTTCCCCCAACAAATGCTAAGATCCTTAAGGGCAGAATCCACTTTATCTTGTCACTATTGTGTGCTTGATTCCTAGTAGACACTGCATGAATGTCTGCTGGATGAATAAAATGAATGCATGACAAATTTTAATGGGTCATGAGCGACTTGAACCAAACTTTTAGTTTGCGTAGATTTCATGCTATTTACATGTGCTTGAAATCTCCAACACAAACCTAAAAAGTTTTGGGCAGCCAAGCTAGGGAGAGATTGAAATGAAATTTCTGATTCCAAAAATAGTTCAATCGTACCACATTAGCTAAGGTCTCCATTAAATGGGTCTTTAAATCTTTAAAACAAATAACATAAAATCCAAACAACTGCAAATAAAAGATTCCCACTGGAATACAACTATAATCAGTTACTTTATTTATTTTTTATTTTATTTTATTTTTTTTTAAAGATTTTATTGGGGAAATTCTGGGAGGGGAACAGACAAGTTGCTGTCGTTTTGTTCTTCAGTCTAGTTGTGGAGGACGTTGCTTCACTGGCCCAAGTTGGCACCATCATTGCGCTCTTCCCAGGCGAGGCAGATCAGTCGCCGGCTTCTGGTCGGCTGCTCACTGCGGCTGCTGGCCGCTCACGCTGGCTGCTGGCTACACACGGTAGCCCATGGCAACCCACTGCCACAGGGGCTGCAGCCTATGCCGTCGCCGGCGATTCATGGCACCCCAGCTCCAGGTTGAGCTGTTGTTCAGCATCTTAGCTGTAGAGGGCAGTGTCACTGGCCCTCATATGTGGGATCCGAACCAGGGCCCTCTGGCGTCCCAAGCCAGCTCTTAACCATCGCCACTCGGCCGGCCCCTATAATCAGTTACTTTAAATAAAAATATAAATACTACATTAAAGTATCAAAAGTAATTATGTACAATATAAACTTGGAGTACGGTACTTTTTACCTGACAGTCTTCTTTTATCTTGTGTGTTTAGTCTTAAACAACAAAACAAAACAAGCAAACAAAAACCAGGATAAACTAGAAACATTTATTAAAACAACCATCAATTATACTGCCACCATATTTTGAGGTCTGAAGAGTTAAAGATTTACTGATGTTATCTATAAATAGTAATTTACATGTGAATTATAAATATATGTTCGAGGCATAACAATGGCAGAATGATGAGCCTGAAAGAACTGTTAGAGGTCATCCAATCTAATTCCTTCATTTATCAATGAGGTCAGAAGACCCAGTGGAAAAAAGTCACCTGCATTTAATCCTAATAATTCAACAAGTGTCATTTGGGTGCATGCTATATTCTGATTTGGTGTTAGATATTGAAAAATAAAATGATATCTGCTCTTGAGGAGGTTATAGCCTAGGTAGAAAAACAAACATATGCAAACAATTGCCAATTAGTGTGATAGGTTTTATAATGGAGGTGTAACATCAGATTCCTTGAAGGCACAAAGCAGGGATCAATCAGTTCTGAGGGTGGGGGGTTTGTAACAGTCATTTTAAAAACAGGAAGTTCTTGAGTCTTGAAGATTTGCCAGATGAGCTGGGGAGTGGAAGAATGGGGAGTGGAGGATGTGAGTGGAGATACTGATGGTCCAGGAAAGGGAATTTCAATTAGAGCATAGGGCATGAAATAGATTGAGAGGCAGGGAACTGTCAATAGATTAGATAAGAGGCTGAGAGGGAATCGTACCTGTCCTTCCCTCTATGCTGTGCTAAGGAGTTTGGATTTTATCCTTAAGCTAACTGAGGACATTTGGTTATGGAGTAATAGAATGAGATATGTGAGCTGACTTCGCAAATGGGATTGAGGACTGGCATGGGGAGGAATTGGTTGTCAGGCTAGAAGAACATACACACGGAAGGTGAGAACAAAAAGAATGAATGAGGATTCTGACTTGAGCAAATGGATGGATGACAGTAATATTAACCAGAAAAGGGAATACAGGAAGTAGTGGTTTTATGGGAAAGGGGTGGGTAGTATCTCAGTTTTGTTTTGAGTATATGAAGTGTAAGAGTTTGGTGAACTTGCAAGTAGAAATGTTCAGGAGAATTCTGGTCAAGATAGCATTGTGAGTTCATGTTTTGTAGCACCTCTTCTCCACTCCAAAACACAGCAGTGATGGGGAAAATGTACCTAGAGAAACTTAAGACAACATTGCCTTCTAAAAAGCAAGGTCAATATAACATTGGATCAAATACAGAAGAGAAGTACAAAATGATAAGCAGGACTGAAGCTGTGGGCCTGCTGGGCTCAGGGTGTGGAAGCAGGTGGAGGTGGAGTTTGTGCCCCGTGGGGTAATGAGAATGAAGACAACTCCAGGCAAAGTAGAAAAAGTGAGCCAGGCTCACCCCTAGAACCAGGGGCTGATTTTCATTTCTACATGAATGGAAACTGAGAAAGTCTTTCACCGCCTGCCACTGGGGCCTCCATCTTATGTGAGCTTCACACCTGGAGAGATAGGAAGAGGCAAACACAGCTTACAACGAGTGCCTGGGCTAGGGAACCCTCTGTCTCAAGGATCAAATATG
Source organism: Hipposideros armiger (assembly GCF_001890085.2). NCBI lineage: Eukaryota > Metazoa > Chordata > Mammalia > Chiroptera > Hipposideridae > Hipposideros > Hipposideros armiger. Next base: position 112,898 of record NW_017731559.1, read on the forward strand.
ACTATTCCCAATATAGTCCCTGATAGAGAGACTCTAATGTGCATTGAGTAGACATTCCAAAAGAAGAGAATTGATGGAATTTGAGAGAAAGCAATATTCAAAGAGGTAAATGGCTGAGAATTTTCCAGAAGAGAAGCAAGATATGAGTTCTTATATTGAAAGTACATTTCTGGTACCAAGCACATAAATAAAAATAATTTCATTCCTAAACACATTATTATTGAAACCACAGAATCTCAAGGATAAAGAGAAAAACCTGTCAGAAAATAGAGCAAAGGTGAAGAAACAGCAATTAGGCTGGTGTCAAATTTCTTTTCAGCTACAACATAAGCTAAACTGTTGAGAGATACTACTTGGCAACTTAAAATTCTATACCTTGATAAGTGGAGAATAGTACATATGTGGCCTTTTTGCTTCTATAGTGGGAAGAAGCTTTTGCCTCACTTCAACACTCATGTGGGAAATTACCTAAACATAGGGGATTCAGGTAGTAAACACCCCTCCCTCCCAAATAACAAATATCTACCACAATCCTTAACTCCATCAATGAAAAAAATGAGAAAATTACAGATGAGCTAGCATTCAACTCAAAAAATTGGACAAACAGCAGAGTTAAACAAAGAAAGAAAAGGAAGAAAATGGTAAAGGTAAAAGCAGAAATAGAGAAACAAAACAATATAGATGAGCAATTCCAAAGCTGTTGCTTCAAAATAGGCAAACTTTTAGCAGATAGAAGGTACAAATAATATTAGGAACAAGAAGAGACATAAATATAGAAGCGAGATTTTTAAAAATCATAAGCAACTACTATGAACTTCGTGGCAGTAAGTTTGAAACTCTACATGAAAGGGAAAGGTTTTGAAATATCTATTAAGCAATTGGATATTTGTGTCTGGAGCTGAGAAAAGTCCAGGCAGGAAATGGATGTTAAGGTCTTGGAAACAGAGCTGATGGCAGAATCCTTAGGAGCATCACTATTTTGAAGCAAGGCAGACAAGGAGGAGCCACAATGAAACCCAAGAGTAAAGAGTGACAGAGTTAGTGGGAGAATCAGAAAGACGTGATGACACCTATTGAAGAAAGGAGAGAGGTTCAAGAAGCTGAGTGGTCAACAGAAGAGAAGTTACATGCAACAAAATGCCCATTGGATTTGGCAGTTTGGTTTGAATGACTTTTGTAATAGCAGGACCAGTGCCACCATTCGGCAGCAGACATGTAGCAGATGTTTAAAGTGGAAACAGGTCCTGAAAGTGGAGACTGCAAGTGTGGACAACTTCAGGAACTTGGCTCTGATGAAAAGAAGAGTGTAGGAAGTAAAAGAGTAATCTGCAGGGAGAGAGAGAGAGAGAAAGAGAGACACAGAGAGAGAGAGAGAGAGAGAGAGAGAGAGAGAGAGAGAAAATAGATGGAAATTGGTGTGAGGGTGGGGAGATGTGGGGTTTAAGAGCACAGGTGGCAGGGGAGCCCTGAATGGTAGATAAGATACCTCTTCCTGTGACAATAGGGGGAAGTGGTGAGGCCAGGTGCTGGGAGAGATAAGTTGTGGCTGGTATAGGAACAGGGGAAAGTGCAGGAACTTGGAGAGGATTCCTGCCAGATAACCTCTGTTTTTCTGTAAAGGAGGAGATGAGGTCATCTGTTGAGGGAGGGTAAGAGGGTGAGCGTTAAGCAGGGTCCTTGAGAAAAAGGTCAGAATTAGTTGCTAGAAAAATGGGGAAATGGGCTGCCCAGAGCGCTAGCTGCAATCTGTGCTGGAACCAGGGTCCTGGGTTCTCACTGGTGGGCATTTTCCTTACAGCACATTAACATCTAGGATTCTAATATTTTATAAAGATTCCATTAACCATAATTTCTCCAGAAGATATTAAGTATAATTTAATTATAAAATTCAGTCTCAAGTTTTCATTCAGCCAAACTACAATTATTGGAAAATCATATTCAATTTGAGATGTGCTTCTTTTGAATACATTCAATAGGAATCTCAATGAAACCTTATTCTTGATTGTCTTGGGCTTAGAAAAGTTGTGGTACTCTTCTGGGCTTTAGCTTCCATTACATGGAATACTAAATTTTTTTTTTTTTAAGATTTTATTGGGGAATTGGGTGAGGGAACAGCATTGGGGAATTGGAGAAGGGGAACAGACAAGTTGCTGGCTGTCCTTTTGTTCTTCAGTCTAGTTGTGGAGGACATCACTTCACTGGCTCATGTTGGTATTGTGATCATTGTGCTCTTCTGGGCTGAGGCAGATCGGTCACCAGCCATTGGACGGCTGCTAACGGCTGCTCACTGCAGCTCACGCCAGCTGCCGGCAACTCATGGTAGCTTACGGCAGCCCACTGCAGCCCCACTGCAGCTTACGCCGTCGCCAGCGACTCATTGCAGCCCAGCTCCAGGTTGAGCTGTTGTTCATCATCTTAGCTGTAGAGGGCACAGCGTCACTGGCCCATGTGGGATCCGAACCGGCGGCCCTGCTGCTCAGAGCTCAGGCTCCCAAGCCAACTCTTAACCAACGGAGCCACTTGGCTGGCCCTGGAATACTAAATATTTTAATTGTATGTGATTGGAAATCCACAACTTCTAACATTTACAGAGCAGATCAACTTAATGGGCCATGTAAGAATTCACTATAGCATAGGAGCAATCAACAGTGAACACCTTTCAAATTCAGCAAAAAGTTTATGAATATACAAGATCTTATTTAATAAATTATTTGCAGTTTTGGTGCTCTTTATTTTTAAGTAAATCTTATAGAATATTGATGTACACTAGTCATATATGCTAAGAAAGCACATTCAGACTAAAGAAAAATTTAAGCTTAAGAATAATGTATTGTCTCACTGAAGGATATAAATAACTAGGATGGAAAGAATTACTGGATCTTAATCTTAAATAAAAATGTAGTGTAAGTTATTTATAGGAGTCAAAAACGCCAATGAAAATGACTAGTTATTTATAAGAAATAAGGAGTAAAATAAAATTCTGCCAGTCTTGAAACACTATAATATCAACAGATAATACTACATAGGAATAAAACTGTACTGTGAAATCTCACCAATCTTGATACACTTATTTGGAATTTGTAACAATTTTGACAAAAGCTTAACAGAAGTTTACCTTTTCACTATTATTAATCAAATTATAGTATAAACAATATTCATAAAGTTAATGTTTAAATTACTTTAGAGAACAAATTATGTTCAAGCACCATACTTAGTAACAAAGTACATTTGAATTATAAACATTTTAATCTATCCTTAAGGTAGTTTTCTTTAGGATCTCTACTATTTTTGTACTTGTGTGCTTTTAAAAGTAAAACTGTCTCTTTAAATTAATTTTCCTAGACTCTTCCCTACCCAGCCAAGTGGTTATTTCATATAAAATAATTGAACAAAATTATTTTACCTTTGTTCAATTTGGTTCTCTGTTTTACTTTAAAAAGCAAAATAGGGCCGGCCAAGTGGCACGTTGGTTGGGAGTTGGCTTGGGATGCCAGTTCTGAGCAGCAGGGTCCCGGTTTGGATCCCACATGAGGGCTGGTGATGCTGTGCCCTCTACAGTTAAGATGGTGAACAGCAGCTCGACCTGGAGCTGGGCTGCTGTGAGTCGCCGGTGATGGCATAGGCTGCAGTCCCTGCTGCAGTGGGCTGCCATGAGCTACCATTAGTGGCTGGCAGCTAGTGTGAGTGGCCAGCAGCTGCCGTGAGCGGCTGTCCAGGGGCTGGCGAGCGACTGCCTCACCTGGGAAGAGCGCAATGATCACAATACCAACATGGGCCAGTGAAGTGACGTCCTCCAAAACTAGACTGAAGAGCAAAAGGACAGCAACTTGTCTGTTCCCCTTTCCCGATTCCCCAATAAAATCTTAGAAAAAAAAAAAAGCAAAATAGAAGATAATAAATTATGAGAAAAATGAGTACAATTTACTGAGTTTTTCCTAAGTGACAGATAATGCTTGAGGTATTTTAAAATATTATTTCTAATCTCTCCCAAAATATTTCAAGATAGATATTTTTGTCCTCATTTCTCAGATGAAGAAATTGACACTCAAAGTTAAGTGATTTCCCTGAAGTCTCAAGTATTTTCTGAATCTGGTAAGTAAAATAATGTGTTTCAAAGGCTAAGCATGGGGTCTAGATCATAGAAAACAATAAATGTCGGCTATGGTTACTATTATTGCTATAAAGAAGAAGCTCGTTTTAAAGGTAGGCGAGAATTGATGGACAGATAAAACAGCTTCTTTATCTTTTGGATCCGTTCCAATTGCATTTGAATATTTGTTCATTTATTCATTCAACAAACATTTATTGAACGCTTACTGTGCACTAGGAATACCAGCATGAAATACTAACACAGATGTACCTCTGAGCTAGTCCAATATTTTAAAAAATGATCAGCCACAAGTAAATATATACGAGCACGTATATATATTTGTCTGAATTTCCAACTTTCACAGTGATCAGCTACAAATATATATTTTTATATACACAAATCAGTGATCAGCTCAAATTTATACATACAAATATATATTCAACAGCTCTCAATCAGAGCCCTCTTTCAAAAACCTTAAGCTTGTTTAAGAACTAAAGAAATAGGGCCCCAATTTCCCAATAAAAATCTTTTAAAAAAAAAAGAACTAAAGAAATAGAAACACTGACAAAACCCATAAGCTTTTAAAGACCTAAACATTATTTCTTTATCCAAAGAAAACTTTTCATGCAGATCTCAAGCATAATCATATCTCAGAGGATGGAGACATAGCCCTGGTGTCCATTACAACACCATTAGTCTCTTTATGTGATCATAACATTTTAGCAGACTTGCTTAACAGCACAATGACTAGTCTGGTAAACAAGGTTTATTCTTTGTCAAGTGTGGAAGAGAATATGAAGTTACTCAAACGACCATGTTGTAAAAGTCAATATCCTTCTCAAAAAAACAAGCTCGCTCTCCTGCCACTTGCAAAGGCTTGATTTTCAGAGCCTGGGGTGTCATCCATTGATGACTATTGTAAGGGGTATTCCATGCAGTTTGCTTTCTCTGCTCTGCATTTTTTAGGCACTTCCCCCCATTGTTAATCCCTTTTCCATTTATTCAGCCTTTCATTGAATTTAATTACTAGAAGTTGTTGTTACAAAGATGAAGACATGGTCCTTCTCTTAAGAAGCTCATAGTCTACTGTGATGATTCTCCAAGTTTAATGAGCACGGAAATCAGCTGTAGAAGCATCCCAGCCTCTCCCAGGATGATTCTAATTTAGAGATCTGAGGTGAAGCCCAATCATCTGCACTTTCTGAAGATACCCCTGAATGATTCTAAGTGGCTCCCAGACCTCTTTGTTCAACCCACTGGTCTGGAGGGAAAGCAAGCATTTCCCGTGTTCATTTGAATCTCAGCCATCCTTCAAGATCCAGTCTCAATGAAGCTTTCCATGTGGCCTTAGTCAGAAGTCATCACCTTCTTTCCTTCTCTAGCACTTTATCTGTATCTCTCATGACACTGACCATCTCACTTGCAGTCTTTGCTGCAGATCCTCTCTGGAAAGACTTGTCTCACCTACCTCCTGGGTGGGGAACTGTGTCTGACCCGACTTTGAATTCAAAGCAGCATGTAGCACAGTGCCTAGCATATAATAATGGAAGTCTTGCTTGCTGGATGAATGGGGTCCATGTCTACATGGAGAGTTGTGTTTTTAAGGCAGACATGGCTAAATGTACTGACACAATGGATAAAGAAGGATGTTTTCTGAGGTGCAATGCTAGGCACAAAGCTTCATAGATGGAAATAGGCACATGATGTATTTACATGATGTAAATAGCTTTGCTGAAATGGAGCAAAGCTTGCTACATAAGGAGGGAAAAGAAATGAGGGGGCAAATGGGAGGTGGTGGTGGCCCTGATAGTCTCTGGAAGGAACCAGCTGCCAGCCACAGAGGAAACATAGAGATGGTCAGAAATCAAGGTATCGTAGTGATCCCAGTGGGTAGCACAAATTGAACGCACTTGCTCCTCCAGTGCTCTGTGCTGCCTTGGTCTCCCTGCACTCGAAACTTCCCCTCCACTCAAGGAATCTACTGGGCTCAACCTGGGCTCCCCTTTCTTATACGATAGCCTGGACATTCTCTGAGGGCACTAGGCTGGGGACACTGTTCAGAGTTCAGCTTGCTCGTTTCCCATCTCTCATCTGTCCTTCAGTGCCACTCTGGCTGCTGCATGGTGGAGCCTGGAGTAGAAAGGGAGCAAGAGCAGGCTACTTGGAGGGTTCTAGCAAAATTTCTGATGCGCTATAGTGGTCTTTACATGGGAGACTCAGGGGAGATGAAGCGAAGTGGAGAAGTGTGATATATTTTGAAGGTAGAAGCAGAGCTTGGTGAGCATTGTGGGGGTGCAAAAAATAATTTCCTTCCAGCTGGGAAAATAATCAAATTAACATGAGACAGATTAACAGAAGAAAATGTCCAAATTTATTAGGTATATATGGGGTCCCATAAGAATATAAGACCTGAGGACACACTGAGCTGTTGAGGCTTATATGCCATCTTGTGCTAAGTAGAAAGTGGGCAGGGATTGTGGTTTGGGACTTCAAAGAACGGGAAGGCAAGTCACATGGAGATGGAAATGCAAATGTTTGGTAAAGAAATGTTTGCTGGGCCATCTTTAACAATGGACACAATGTCTTCCAGGTCCATCCATTTTGTAGCATGTGTCAGAATTTCCTTCCTTTTTAAGGCTGAATAATATTTCAATGTTACTATATATCATATTTTGTTTATCCATTAATCAATTGATGGACACTTTGGTTGCTTCCACCTTTTAGCTATTGTGAATAATGCTACTATGAACATGGGTGTACAAATATCTATTCAAATCCCTGCTTTCAGTTATTTTGGGCATGTATCCAGATGTGGTATTGCTGGATCCTATGGTAATTCTACGTTTAATTTTTTTGAGAAACCTGCATCATTTTACATTCCTACCAGCAATGTGCAAAGGTTCTAATTTCTCCACATCCTTGTCAACACTTTTTTATTGAATTTTAATTTTGTTTATAATAGTCATCTTAATGGGTGTGAAGTGGTATCTCATTGTAGTTTTGATTTGCATTTCTCTAATGATTAGTAATGGTGAGCATTTTCCATGTTTATTGCCCATTTGCCTACCTTCTTTGGAAAAATGTCTGTTTGAGTCTTTGCCCATTTTGGATTGGGTTACTTACTTTTTTGTTGTTTAGTTGTAGAAGTTCTTTATATATTCTGGATATTAACCTCTTATCAAATATATGGTTTGCAAATATTTTCTGGAGGTTTCTGAGGGTATCTGCAAACCCCACTCTATGGGTTGCCTTTTCACTCTTGATAGCGTCCTTTCATGAAATCCAATGTATCTATTTTTTTCTTTTGTTGACCATGTTTTTGTGTCATGTCTATAATTTAGGTTTTCTTTTAATGACTTTTTTCAATTCAATTAGTGGAGCTAAAATTCTCTAACTTTTCAGTTGGAGAAACTATTATTCAAAGAGACTGATGGATTTACTCCATCCCAACACTGGTTAATAAGCTCCGGGCTGAGAATCCATATCCTGGGCTCCTTTAGGCATTCTCACTTGCTCTGCAAAAGACAAGGCAGGTACCTTGGTGAGAACTGGAGCAAGTGTCCAGAGTAACCCCCAGGGGCCCTGTGGTTTCATCAACTACTAAAGTGAAAAAAAGTGCGAGTTTTTGTATTTTTCTTTGCTAGCCATGTACAGTTTTTCCCCTAATGTTCAAAAAAGAGTGCTACTGGAATGAACAGACTGTGAAATACTTTAGAGTGTGTTCATTTCTGGGCACTGCCTTTTACTAGAGCAAAGAATTCCCTGTTTAGAATGAATCAATGGGTTGGTTACAGGCGTTACCAAGTCTTCAGGAGAGGAAATCTGAAAAGCTGTACCATGCCAGCCAGACTCGCACTGCTTTTGGCGTGCTAGTGAGTGCGTGGTCATCTTTCATTTCATAATTGAAGAAAGTTCCTCTGTACCTCCCACAGTTCCACTCACCATTTAGTTCATGTTTTAAAGCAATAAAGCAATGGGTCTGCTTATGGGGATTCTAAAAGGAAAGATCAACACAGTGGGGCGACATGATGAGCCACAATGAAAGGAATTTATTATGAAGCCGCTCCTCCTTTCGTAGTAAAACAGTCCACCGGATCATTTCAGGGGAGGTAGGTGGAAGCCCCCGAGACTTTTCCAACCAAAGGGAGTCTGGAGCGTTTCTTGGTTTCTTCTTTGTATCCTGATCCAAGAGTTGTAACCCTGCTCCGACTTCTGCAGGAACAGCGTTTAAAGGACTTCGGATTTAGCGACAGCTCTCCCGTGATGACAGTGAGCACGCTCCCCTGCTAACCCGTTTCCTTCGGGCGTCAATAAGCGCACTTGGAAACACCGAACCCCGAGGACATTCTCCCCCAGTTTAATCCTCCCTCCATGCCCTAGTGCCATTTGGGGAAGGGACAACATTATCCCGCCAACCCCATGACACCGCTGCTCCGCAACTCTCTCACCTCACGCTCTAGTTAAGTTTGGGGTCTAGACACAAGCTCAGCAGTAGCAGCACCCTCCGCGCACACCAAGGGGGATCACTTGACCGCGGCAAGAAGCTTTCCTTCGACTTCGCTCCTCTGCTGGTCCACCGGGGAAAAGCGAGAACCCGAGGAGAGAGAGGGCGGAGAGAGAAAAGGGGAGAAAGCGACTGGACAGGGGCGAGCGCCGGCCCGAGGGCGGGGCGGGCGCGGGAGGGCGCGAGAGGGGCGCGGACGCGGCGGCCGGCGCGCCCCGGAGGCCAGGGGGAGGGGCGCTGGCGGGCGCGGCGCCTCCCGCCCGGGGTGAGCGGCGCGCGCGGCAGCCCCGCGGCACAGAGCACCGAGCGGGGAGCGCAGGCCGGCGGCGGCGGCGGCTGCAGCGGTGGCGGCAAGGGCAGGCTCGAGCGCAGACGGCCGGCGCGCAGCGCGGCTGCCATGGGCGCGCAGTGACTGCTGCTCAGCGCGAACTTTCTCGGCGGCGCGGAGCTCCCTGGTTGGCGGTGCGTCTCCTCGGTCACCATGAAAGGTAGGGTGGCGTCGGCTGCCCGGGCTGTGCGGGTTCCTGGGCGCGCGGGAGGGCTCGGAGGTGCGTTCCTCTGCGACCTTTCTCCGGGTGGAGGGCCGGGGGAGGGCGGAAGCCGGGCTGGTGCGTGCACACTCGGGGCTCCGGGGTGGAACAGGTAGGAGACCTAGAGGTTGGGATTTGGAAGTGTACAAACTAACTTTCCCATCGTGTCTCTGCAAAGTACTAAGTCGTTGTTTATGGATTCCAGTTCCCAACTTTTTAATTGAAAAAAGATGCCGAGGAAGAGTGGAGGCATCATCATTTCCCCCTCGAGTCCGCTTTCTCCCTCTGCGGCTCTCCCCTCCGTCGGGGGTCCGCTTTCCTCCTCGCTGTTGCAGTCTCTCCATCCGAGAAGTCGATGTGCGACCGGCCGGGTGTTTTCTCGGGGACTCGGGGATGTTCTCGATGCGCCCTCCCCACATCTGGCAATGATTAGGTGCCCGCGGAGTTCAGCTGGCTGGGGAAGTGCGTTTGGCATTTTTCTCCATCAGACCCACTGACTGGAAAATAACTGCCCTCGGTTCCGCGTCCCTTCCATGTGCCCGCCTGTGGAGTTGGTGTGCCCACGTGTGTTCAGGAGTGACACAAACCATCCCGTTAATCGTCCCCTGGGCGGTGTCCCCTGCAGGCTGGTTTAGGGAAGTGTCAGATGCTCTCGTACCTTTAAACGGAATCACGAGAAGGGTTTTGCGGGACAGCCTTCAGTTTAATGGAAATACTGAAGTGGAGATTTGTCAGTGGAACCCTGATTTATATGTGAGATAAATAATTACTGCGGAGACATAAAAGGGAATCGTTTGGGGATGGGCCAGCGTTGTGTTTACACAGGACTCGAGTTCCTGGTTTCGTGCTAGGATAACAAGTTTCAGTCCCCACGCGGGCCGGGCTTGAGTCAGGGGGCTGTGTGCGAAATACTTCTGACCGTGGCGGCCGAGTTTCCAGCCGCCTCACGCCACGCCACGCCACGCGACGCGACCGCTTTGACTTGCCAGGGTTGCTGAGGGGGAGGCGCGCGGGGAGCCCCACAGACTCCAAAAGTAACTTTTGGCTCCGAGTTTCTCCGAAAGGCAGTTCTTGATAAACACTCCGGCGCAATAATGTCCTACCAATTACTTCTTACGAGGCGTTACTTCTCCACATCAGGAGACCCTGGGAAAGGAGGGGACTGAACACCGGTCCCCAGGTAAAAAGTGGCCCGACCCAGGGGAAGAGAAACAAAAGATAGGATACAACTTTCTGGCTAGAGAACTTCAAAACGCGTGGTGCCTTTTCCTCCTCTCCCCATCTCAGTTTCTCTTCTCTCATTTACACTTTAGGAAAACACACATTTTCCTCAACTAGCACTGATTCAAGGATTCTTCCAAAAAGGAAAGTGTACACATGGCCAAGAGTTACTCTGGGACTCAGTTACCCTCATTTTAGCCAGAAGTTAGTTTTCTCATTGCTGATCACTGAGGCCACTAGGTTTTTTGTGTGTGGGGTTTTTCCCCCCTTTTCTTTTAGGCCACTAGTTTTTGAACTTTTGGAAAGATAAGCGGCCACTCCATCAACTCCCATATGGGTTCCTAAACCCTGAAAACTGTATTATGCTTTTGACTGAGTAAATGACTGTTTTTGCTGTTTGGGTGCTTTTCATTGTTAATTCAAATAAAGATGCAATGGGAAACACACCTAAAGGTCCTAAACATACTTTTGTGAGATTTACATTGCACACCCCCTGGAGAAGGCTCATTGCTTACCCACTGTGGTCTGGGCACTGCCTAAAAGGCCCCACTTACCTTCTGCCCCAGAGGGGGAGGGGCGTGAGGGACTGGTAAATCCCTGGGTACACCAGCACTTTGAAAACCTCTCTTAAAATGGAAAGCTCTGTAAGAGGTTTGCTTACCGACTATTGCCATACAGCTTACATTCATTTGTCTAGTTGGAAGAGGTGGAGAAGGGAGGGCACAGTGATAATTTTTTTAGTACTTACTAAGTGCCAACCCCTGTGCTATCGCCTCTACAAGCACTCTTAACAATTAATCCTCTCAACAACCCTATGAGGTAGGTGTTTTAACCCCCACATTTTAGATGTGGAAACTGAGTCTAGAAGAAATAGGAATTGGCAACAAGAAGGATGGTAGTAGGCATTTAAAGACAAGCTTTGCCAGTTTCCCCGTGTTGTATAGAAATATGGAGGACACCGGATATGATAATCTGGTGTAGACTAGAAGAAAAGAGGATCTCAGACAACTAAATAGCCAAGAAACCCACAGATGGTGCAGCAGCCAGGAAGGGGTGGAGCCAAGAAAGTGGACACAGGGCTTCTGAAGCCAAGCACAGAGGGCCTTTCTAGCCAAAAAGGAAAATTGCCTTTACCAAGTGGAATTGTTTTGACAATTTGCCATAGGTAAGCAACCCAAAGTTTTCCTTGGGTTTGTGATTAATATCACATAGTTATTAACTCGTTGTGCTTCAGAAAGCCAGTGCTTCATTAGAATTTGATTTTCCCAAATGATAGAAGTCAATGACAAGCCTTGTGAATGCTTAAAATTAAAGTAGTAACCTAAAGCATTCTTTAGCTAAATAGAAAGTTAGTGGACACCTTAGAAGTTACAGAAGTTTATTTGCCAATGTAAAAATTTAACTCTTATGCGAGTCAGATGCCTTTTTAATGTACTTATTTGATTTTCTAATTCTGACGTTTAGACCTTAGACATGGCCTTTGTAATAACCCACGCTTTGGGAATGTAATTCCATATGTGCCACCAGCCACAGTGCCACCTATCTGTTGCATTCAGCAAATATCTGTCTCTGTTCTATTTCCTGCATCCCCTAGAGTCATAAGTACCAAAATAATGACATCATTATATATTTTCCAGAAGAAAATTACTTACTCTGTTGCTGCAATACTTGAAGTCTTCCAAACTGATTAAAACATGTAGTTGGTTTTAATTTATTTCCAATTTCATTTTCAATTAGCTGTACTGCACCATAAATCTCATGGTTTTGGATAAATATTCACATTCTTTATGAAGGAATATGACTCCTCTAGAGTTAGGTGTGTCATTACTAAATCACATTTCTGGTTCTGAAAGTTGGGAATATTGGTGAGTTTCAATGCAACAGCACTTGTTGCCTAAGAAACGGCTGAAAATAACCACCAGCACATGGGACCACAGAGGTCCAAACCACTGTCATAAATTAACACAGGGAGGAGGTTGGTGCCATCAAAACATAGTGTTCAGCTGCTTATTTTTGTGCTTTTGTATATAAACATTTCTGAAATACTATTTGGCAATAATACTTTAAAAATGCAGTGTACTTCTACTTCCTGTTGTTTTTTTGGAACTCACGGCTCCCTTGCCTTCCCAGTGCCCCTCTAAAATTTCTTGGTTTTAACTAGGATAATAAAACAAACGTGTAAGATCTGACTGCATTTGACATGGAAAGATTCATGTTTTCTGAAGGGAAATGGAAACAAAATGAAGTCTTTTTCCCCTCACTGATGGGGAATTGGGGCTGCCCTTCTTCTGGAAGGCAAATTTACAATGTAATTATACTTTTGACTTTTCATTAGTTTGAGATGCTTGACATTCTTAATCTGAGGTTTAATTATTGCTAAGTATAGATCTTTTCTGTGGTCTCCTATGCAGTTTCCCAAGATTGTTCCCATGAGTCCCCTTCCCCATGTGGCTCATCCACTGATAATGGTATGAATGGGAAAAGCTGGCAGATGATAGCTGTCAAACTATATAATAATTAGGTGTCTAATTTTCTGAATTAATGTTTATTCTCATTAAAATATTATTTCAAAATGATTGATGCAACTACTGCCAAAGTAAGTGAAATGTCCCTTGAAGTATTAGTTTTCAAGTGGAAAAATAGACATTTAAGTTTTGTGATAGAAAAAGTATGTTTTGCCTTGTGTCAACCCAGCATGTGGGTAATCTTCCAGGGGGGCAAGTCTAACACACGTCTCCCCATGATGGGAAGTAAGGGGGCGGGGCCAGGAGAGGAAGCCCAGAATGGTGGCAGAGTGCAGCCTTCCAGCTGGCAGTGTGTCCACGATGCTTTGGAGCTTCAGCTGGTGAATCAGCGTGAAAAGAATCAGGCAGTTTGGGGGCGGGGGACAGCATTCTAGGTCTTTGATGCAGTCATCTGTGAAGAGAATCTACCCGCACTGTGGGGTCAGCTCTACCAGGCTGGTCCTGCCCTTTCTGTCTTTTGCTCTTCTGCCACTCCAGAGGCGCAGACTCTCTCAACTGCCAGGGTTTCTCTCTATGACAGCGGTTCTCAACCTTTCACAGGGATCACCTAAGACCATCGGAAAACACATATTTTCGATGGTCTTAGGAAATGAGACACCGCTCTTCTATCTGTCTCCAGGCCCACATGCAGATACGCCCATATACAAGTACCCGGCGACCCCTGTGAAAGGGTCGTTGGACTCCTAAAGGGGTGGCGACCCACAGATTGAGAACCGCTGCTCTATGGCCTTGAGGCAGGGAGCAGGGTTATATGTTGAAAGATAAATGCCAGGGATGAGGTTGATCTGTACCATGGTTTGTGCTTACAAACAACTTCTTAGGTATGACTCATGGGTCACCTAGTATCTTCACTTACTGTTTTTCCTTTTAATAGTAGCTAACATTATTGAGCACCTGCCATGCCAGGCATTATTATTTTCTCTATTTTTCAGGTAGGAAAATTTAAGCTAAGAGAGGTTGAGTTACCTGTCTTGGGCACCCAGCTAGTCAGTAGGGAAATTGGTATTCAAACTCAGACAACCTGACTCCAGAGTCCACGTGTGACACCTGTAGCCCAGCCTCCCTCCCGGCCACCTCCTAAGAATTCACTCCATCAGCACATCTTTGTTAAGTATCTACTGTGTGCCACACTCTGCTAGATACTGAGTGAGCAACATAGAGAAGCTCCTACTGTCTGGACTCAGACCTATAAAAACCAGGCATCAAAGTTCTGAAGAAATTCATGTGCTCTTCTTGAGCCAGCCACTAGAGAAGACTCTGTAGACTGGAGCTTTCGCAAAGATAAAGCAGATTCCAAGGTTGCTCCTGTGTGCAGAGTTTACCTTCTGGGTGGTTTTGCTTACGGTTGGTTAAATGAATGTGGATGGCTCACTGAAGCCATCGACTCTAAAAACAGCCCATGAACTACCCTTGCTGACAGGTTTACGATGAGACAATGAAACATTGTCAGAAGTGCCATTTTCAAGAACAGACTGTAGGGCCGGCCAAGTGGCGCGATGGTTAAGAACTGGCTTGGGACGCCAGAGGGCCCCGGTTCGGATCCCACATATGAGGGCCAGTGA
>NW_017731559.1:134294-141415 GCF_001890085.2 Hipposideros armiger
CATTTTGAAATAGGCAAGCAAAAGACAGTGTAGCCTATTGGTATTAAAATGAAATGCTAAAGTACAGCTGTGGAAGCCAAGAAAGTTCGTGCTTGTAGATATAACTCAAATTAAACACGTTTTGTTATTTAGTACGTGAATGTTACCTCTTCCCTGCAGACAAACTGCTGTCAGAAGCAGGGATCAAGTTATGGGCATTGCAGAACTTAAAGGCCTTTAATCTTAGCCAAATCCTTGCTCACGTAGGACTGTAACATGGCATAGATTGTGTCCGAGACAGATTTTGAAAAGTGGCAAGTTGCTAAAATGACTACATATTCTGTAGGGAGAAAGAATATCCTTATTTGAGTATATCACCTTTGTGGGCCCCCAATACTATAAAGACAATCTGGGATGCACTTAGTTATACAGCGTGAGGAAAAGTTTTGAGAACAGAAAATAACATGGCGCATGATATTAGGCTGTCTTCCTCAAGTCCGTCTGTCAGCCGTTGTGGGTCCTGTCGTTGCTTTTTGCCTTCTAAAATGTCCAGGCATCAGGAACACCTCACCTCTTCTCTTATCCTCGCCTATGGCTCTTGTAGCCTGATATGGGTTGTCCACACAACCACAAGCCCCATCAACTCTTACGTCTTCCTCTTTCTCGTCCTTAAATGCTTAACTCCATCACCAGCCTGACTTGGCTGTTTGTCAGCTGAACAGCTGGGAAAATTTAGCAGCGGGCTCTGGGGGACACCAGTGCTAATGAACTATTACACTAAGTGTTACCTGCCCAACTCTACCCAGCTTTTAAGTATATTAAAAAGGATTCTAAAGTCAACTTTTGAAAGCATTGAGTGAAACAAAATTAAACAAGTTTTTTCCCCCCTCTCTCTCTCAGCACTTCTCAGAGTCTCTAAAAGTTCAAAACATTATGAATTTCCAAGAAAGGGATATAGTATGCAGTGTTCCCCAAATTCTCTTTCCTTCCAAAGAAAAAAACGTTAAGAAAGACTGGTTTAAGACACTTCTCTATGAGACCTTCTTGATAATCTGAGTCAGATGTTATTTGTGGTACTTTACTTGTACCCTGTATGTCTCATATAATTTTCTCTCTAATTTTAGATTGGCTGAGATAGAAATTTGTATTCCTTTAGTAGCTGCAATAAGAATTCCTCATTCTTTGGGCCGGCCGAGTGGCGCGATGGTTAAGAACTGGCTTGGGANTTCTGAAATTTTATTATGATGTGCCTTGGAGTGGATCTCTTTTCATTCTTTGTGCTGGAAAGTGATGGGCCCTTTCATTCTGGAGACTTATGTCCTTTGATATGGAAGATGTTCGGTTATTCCTCCAATGGTTCTTTCCCTCTTTTCTTTTTCCTGTTTCTTGAAAATTGGACCCCCTGAATTGATTCTCTAATTTTTTTTTCTTGTCTTTATTCTTTTCTATATTATTTGCCATTTTTTCCTACTTTCTGGAGTATTTCAACTGTATATTCCAACTCTTCTATTAAGTTATTATTTCTGTGATCGTATTTTTAATTTCCAAGAGGTCTTTCTTTTTCTTTGATAGTTCTTTTTATAGCATCTGCTATTATTTAATGGATACATTATCTTCTCTTATCTCTATAAGGATATTAATGATATGATTTGTTTTTTTCTTTACATTTTTATCATCCTGCATAATGTATATTTCCTCCAAATTTCTTTATCTCATTTTTTTTTTCATCATTGTCTTTTCATGTTAGAGGCTATGTCAGATGTCTGATAATCCTTGGCTGTATTCTCATCTAGCAGAGCAGAGCATTATAAAGGCTAATTAGAACATCTTTGTTTTGGTGGATTTTATGGACTGTGATTGTTACTCTAGGCTGATCTGGTTGGGTTGTTCCAGTGGAGACCTGTTGGAATTAGAATCATTAGTTTATTTTTTTCTTAACTGGTTGCATTTCCCAGGAAGAACTTTCCAATCTTTAGCCTGAAGGGTACATTTTGGCTGACTGAGTGGGAAAAGAGGACCAAGTATCCGAACATTCAGTATGTAAACTTCTACCTTTTTCTCTGATTCTGTTACAGTTTCCCTCATCTCAGCTTTTCCTGGTGTCCTCTAGACAACAGACCTTTTGTTTTAACTTCTCTGAATAATAAACCTTTGATCCTCTGCTGTGGACAGGGAGGGACAGTCACCCAGCTATGTGGGGGACCTGGGAGGTCCAATTGCTTTTTTTTTTTTTCACATACCACACAAATCACCCATTTGAAGTATACAATTTAGTAGATTTCTTTTGTATATTCACAGGTTTTGCAACCATCATTATAATCAATTTTAGAACATTGTCATCACACTGAAAAGAAACCCCATACCCATTAGCAGTCACTCCCCAAATTCCCCCAATACCTCTAGCCCTAGACAACCTTTAATCTGCTTTTTGACTGTATGAATTTGCCTAATGTAGACATTATATATAAATGAAATCATATAAGATGTGGTCTTTTGTAACTGGCCTCTCTCACTTAGTATAACATTTTTAAGGTTTCTCCATGCTGTAGCATGTATCAGTACTTGATTTCCTTTTTTATTGCTGAATATTTCATTGTTATGGATAGACTACAATTTATCCATTCATTAGTTCATGGACATTTGGGTTGTTTCCACTTTTTTACTATTATGAATAATGCTGGAACAAATAGTCATGTACAAGTTTTTGTGTGGACATATATTTTCATTTCTCTTGAATACATACCCAGGAGTGGAATTGCCAGATCACATGGTATCTCTGTGTTTAACCTTTCTGAGGAACTGCCAGACTGTTTTCCAAAGTGGCTGCACCGTTTTGCATTCCCACACACAGGGAGGGTTCTAATTTCTCCATATCCTCACCAGCACTTATTATCTATTTGTTTGATAACAGTCAACTGCTTCTTAAACATATGTTCAACCAGTCTTCCTATTTTCGCCTCACCTTTATTCTCCTTTCAGGGTGACCTGTGTCCCAAATTCCTAGGCCTTTCAAGAAGCCTGTGGTATAAATCATGTGTCTTTGCTTTCTCTGTTAACACAGGGTCCAGTTTCTTGAGTCTGCAGGGTCAGTGACCATCATGGTGTGTGGCACTGGAGGGTCCCACAGACTGGGTTTTAGTCTTGGCTGGCTACACACAACTGTGACACCTTGGGTCAAATTATGTAACTTTTCTGAACCTCAGCTTTATTATCTGTAAAACAGAGAAAATTAACAAATGGGAAATACTTGAAATTGAGTAGTCTTATCTTCCCCAAACATGGTAGACATTCAGAAAGAGAAAGATTTAATCTCTTTCCTTCAGGAGTTCATTAGCTAGTGGGAGAGACAGACATGTGTAATTCTAATCTGCTTAATTTTCAGNAATAAAGAGGAAAATCAAAGTTGTAAAAATAAGGCAAAATAAATGTGGACACGCCTATATATTTCGGATATCGGTAGATTTCAAATCTGTATTTGGAATTCAGTGGAAGTTTAAAGAACCAAGAGAAGGGGTCTGTTTAAAAAGAGAGACCTTTTTTCTTTTCTTTTTTTAAATTAAATTTTATTTTTTTATTGAATTTATTGGGGTGACAATGTTTAATATAATTACATAGGTTTCAAGAGTACATTTCTATAATACATCAATATATATCACATTATATCAATAATGTATTGATACATTATTGATAATAATACAACAATATATATCACTGGGTGCTCACCCCCCAGAGAAGAGTGACCTTTTTTTTTCGAAGTCCTGGGCAGCTGTCTAGAGAAGAGATAGAGTTAAATCTGATGGGTTTGCCACTTATTTTCTCCTCTGACCAAAGCTTCTGATGAGGAGAAACTTTGAAAGGTTAATGAAGTGAGCATTTTCAAAATTTAATCAGGCTCTGAGGGTCAGTGATTTTTGGCCTCAGTATGCAGAACTAATTAATGTGGGATATAACTATAGTTACAGTTTGTCAGAGTTTTTCCTCTGGAACATGAGGTACCAGTATATTAATTTTTATTTTCTGTAGATAGACTATGATATATAGTACAATGATATCCTTCTACTTGTTTCCCAGTTACTGTTTTTTTTTCAAAAGTATCACATATGGCTCTAGAAACCTTTATTATTATAGTTAGCAGAAAGAGAAAGAAAATTAGTTCATATTCTAAGGAATAAATATAAATTTATAAATTTGGGAATTTACGATAAATTGATCCAAAAATGTCTTCTGAAACCTTCTGATTAGTCATATGATTAACATGAATGTGTTCAANTTTGTAATTATATAGCAGTGAAAGCCAAAGTAAGCAGAAAGCAATTAGTAATCCCAAATTAAGATCCAAAGAGAGCCTAGGAGCTCTCTTAACTCCTGAATTTATCATAAATATTCAATCAGTACTCTTAAAAATATAAAAGAAATGTGTTTTCCAACATGGGAGAAGTTTTAAAAATTAAATAAATTGATTGGACTTAGAGATACTAAATATGACTCCTTTATGCTTCCTGAACGGCTTGGGAGTATAGCTCAGTTCACATGAAGTCAAATTCAGTAGCCTGAGAGGTTGGACTTTTGACATTCTGCATGAAAAACTAACCTGACGTTGGTTCTGTGGAAATAGCCAAACTTTTTTAGGCCTCAGTCACTTCCTTATGACATAGACATGTTAGGAAACTAGCTGATATTTTTATAACAATTTATTATTCAAAGGTGAAATAGTCCAACTTTATAGTTGATAATATATACTTTAAAACACAACCATTTCATAAAATGTAATTATATGTTCTGATCCCCGGAGTTGGGCCTGATGATTTCAGTGTGATGGCAAGGAGTGTGGGCTCCAAAACCAGAGGGCTGGTGACCACATGTAGGTTACTTAACCTCCTGGGGTTCCCAGTGTCCTTATCTATCAAATGAAGAATAATAATGATATCTACCAGCGAGAGTTGTTTTGAGGATCAGATAGGTTAGTGTAGATCAGTTGTTTAGAATGGTGTCTAGCACTTAATGAGAACTCAAGACATTCTAGTTATTGTAATACTATGTTATTATAACCTGATGCTTCCTTCAGGCAGTAATATAATTGCCAATCATGAGCCATTTATGGTGCGTTAACTAAGTGATATAGTTTATATCATGAAGGCAAAAGTTCAGTTTTGAAATGAAAGCAATTTTCAAATTACAAATGTGTTAAAACTGACCTCAGGGATAGGAGGGAACTGTGCTCTTGATGGGGAACGAACAGTGTTAGCATTGGTCTGTTTCTAGCTGCCATCACTTGGGTTATTGTCATCATTGTAATGTAGTAAACATCAGCCCTACCGAAAATTCAGGGACCATATTTATAGTGAAGTTTGTCATTATAGTGAAATGGTATAATTTCATCATATGTTATGATAATGATAGAAAATTGGTAAATATATGTAAATATATTTAATGTACCTAGGAGCACTAATTTTCTGGGAGTATTATTATTCAGATGTCTACTGATGATGACATAAAGTTTTTAAAGATTTGTATCTCAAATCCAGTGTCCAGTTTTATCCAGTAAGAATATGACATCAAAGAATCAAAACATAAAACAAATTTGTCTCTAAATAAGTATTAGCACAGATGTAGGTATATGTGTTTCATTTAACCACATGACATCATGTCTATTTCATTGGTAGTGTGAATTTTCCATTAAGCTTTCATATTTCTATTTTATTTATTATTTATAATACAGTTAGGCCACCAAGTTCTAACTAGCTTTCATTTATTCTTTATTCAGTATATTGTTTAAATATATTCAGATATTTATTATGTGTATAGCCTCTGCCCTCAAGGAGCTTGCAGTCTATAGGGAGGGTAAGACTTGTGCATAAACAACTGGAATCCAAGGTAAAAGGTCAAATGTGCCTTATTTGAGGTTCAGACAAGTGTGGCTGGAGGAACCAGGAGGAGAAGGCAACCTGCCTGAAGACACAGATATTTTCATTTGGAGGGGAGATTCAAACTGATTCATTAACTTGAATTATATTTCATATAACATTATTTTAATAGTAATTTAATAATAATTAAAGCAGCAAATAGTGCATCAGGGCCACCCTGAAATTTCAAGTGTGTCATTTCAGTGTGGGAAGTGAAAGAAAATCAAATTCAAAGGTCTCTCAAAATTTGTCTCCTAAGCTCCATCTTGGGCCATCATTTGTAATTAGTTACAGTATATTGCTTTGACACAATTGTCTGGACAACCTAAACATACATAAAGTTAAGTGATTTCAAAACAAAACAGATGTGTAAGTTTTTGTGGTTTGTTTTTTTTTAAACAAAGACCACGTATTTTACCTGTGCCTCCAGGGAAATGGATGGCATTAATTTTTCTTGCCAAATGACCCATGTATTTGAGGCCCTTCCAGGGCCCTTATAAAAGTCGAGGCAGGGGTTCAAGTCCTCATCCTGACTCTCTTGTTATTAACCTAACCAACATGATTGGATGAGAAGGTCCCTCATAGGAGAAAGGGAGGCACATCACCTCCCCTGTAGTTACCCATGAATGATGGATGTTGGGGTCACGGTTTTGCGTGTCGTATTTGTTTTTCACTTCTTAAATTGTTGATGTTGACAGTTGGGGGAAATCTGGTTTAGCCCCCACTATCAATTTAGGGGTAAAAATAAAAAATAAAAAATCTCAATTTAGTTGGACTGTAAAAGAAGGAAAAAGGTACTCTCTCTCTTTCTCTTTGTCCTAACAGCAAGAATCTGCTGATTTTACAAGCATCACAATTACAAGTTGTGCCAGAAATTGGAGTCATTTATGTCTTTATAAGTTTCACTTAAAAAAACAACAACTTTATCACTGAACCAAAAAGTAATCCTACTGCAAAACATAAAATTCAGAAAGCAGCTGAGTGATTGAAATAAATGTCTTATAATATTTAGAATAATCTATAGATACTTAAATTTCTACAAATTCTTTTATCTATTTGGAATGGGGCATTATATATTGACTTCCCTTTAGAGCAAATGAGGATTTAGTCCTTTCACCCTCTGCCTAACAACCCTCATGGACACCTGTTGCCCTCCACTGATCATCCCAATAAAGTTATATCACAATCTTGATTAGATCTATATTCAGCGTTTGCATTATTACAATGATGTAAATGCTA
>NW_017731559.1:150965-153154 GCF_001890085.2 Hipposideros armiger
TTTTTTTTTTTTCCTGTTCTATCAGGTTTTTTGGTTTATACCCATCACCAGGGTAAAAAGGAAGAAAGGCTTTTCTTAGAAATTGGAATAAAAGCATATAACGTGGAAAAAAAATATTAATTGGTTAGGGCTCCCTGGAAATGCCCGGTATTGACACCTTGTCATCAAAAGTGTCCTTAAAAAAAAAAAAGTGTCCTTTTATTGCACAATAAATTGCCAGACACACACCTGGCAAAACTGTAAAATGAGAAGTTCTTTATTGATGTGATAAGGAATTGCATCATGTTCACATTAGAAAGGGGATTTAGTCTTCTTTGGTAGAAAGCTTGGCTGACATAGCATCTCTCTTGTTTCCACAGTAGCTCTAAATTTAGGAATTCCCATGGCAAGGCTGTCTTTTGAAATGTACTTACTGGCAAACTATCTGTTGGCCCCAGTTATCCAATGGAAGGAGAGTAGGGAAGGGTTTGATTGTCACTGCAGGAGTTATGATGGGGTCCTCAAATGCCACAGTTGGTGAAAGAAATGATCCTAGTAGCCAGCATCTAAAAAGGAGGATTGTAGGCTCAGTTATTATTAATTATTCAGTCATTCATTCAACAAATTAAGCCTGTGTTCTGTGGCAGACACCATTCTAGGTACAGGGTATTCATTCATGAAACAAGACAGAAAAATCTTCTGCTCACAGGACTCATGATCACACACACACACACACACACACACACACGGATATCAGAGATTAAAATAGGGTGGTGTGACAGGGAGTGTCTGGGTGGTGCTTGGGAAAGGCATCTCGAAGGTCACATTTTAGCTGAGACCTTAATTAGAAGGGGTTGCATAAAGAACAGGAGGAAGACCCCGTGGTCTTTCTCAGAAAGCGTGATGCGTTCCAGGAGCAGGAGGAAAGCCACTGTGATAAAGTGGAGTATGTAAAGATTATAGCAGTTGAGTCCCTCACTGACCTTGCACTTCTGGGCCTCACCAGGGTTAACACTGTGTCTTTTCTTCTCCTGCAGACGACTTCGCAGAGGAAGAGGAGGTGCAGTCCTTCGGTTACAAGAGGTTTGGTGAGTTCTAACAAAGCTCTTTTCCTTCTCCGTGCTTGATCTGGGATACAGCAACAAGACCACTGCTGGACCTTTGACACACATGAACGAGTGTGACTCTGAGGCCCAATTTTGGTTGGAAATCGAGTTTCTGAATAACAGGTGGACAATTTCTCACAGTGCTGAGCACAGTGGAACTGGACCTCTGTCCAAGGCATGGGGTGCTTCTGGGATTCAGTGAATACAAACCAGATAGCTTAACAGGCAAAACATGGTTGAGAAAGGTAAACCTGTGACAAGACAGGAGCCAAACTACATGGGATTTCTCTATTTTGATCTTTATTATAGAAAACATCTTCCTTTTTTTCTCAGGCCCCATGCTCATAACTTAGTCAATGTTAGTGGATAGTGAGAGGAATATTTTTCCAGAAACCCAACTAGACACAAGTGCTCTGTGGTAGGCTGGATAATGGCCCCTAAAGATGTCCACATCCTAGTCCCTGGAACCTGAATGTTACTTTAAATGGCAAAAAAGGTACTTTGCAGATGTGACTAAATTAAAGAGCTTGAGATGGAGAGATTATCCTGGGTTATCTGGGAGGGCTCTAAATGTAATTACAAGTGTCCTTATAAGGGGGGAAGAGAGCGATTTGACTCCTGAGAGGAGAAGACGCTGTGATAATGGAAGCAGAGATTGGAGCGATGTGCTCTGAAGGTGGAGGAAGGGGCCACAAGCCAAGGAACACAGGTGGCCACTAGAAGCTGAAAAAGTCAAGAAAATGAATTTTCTGTTCAGAGCCTCTGGAGGGAGCCCAGCCCTGCCAACGTCTTGATTTCAACCAACTGAAGCTGATTTCAGACTTCTGGCTTCTAAAACTGTAAGAGAAGTCATCTGTGTTGTTTTTAAGCCACCACATTTGTGGTAATCTGTTACAGCAGCCATGGGAAACTGATACCTGCTCCTTGGCCTCCTAGGCTGCTGCACAGGGGTACTCCTCTCTTTGACCATGCTTCTCACGCTCTGCAACTTGGCTTTGAACTGCCAGTGAACACTGCAGAGCTTCAAAGATAGTTCAAAACAACTGAGGTTTTCTGTCCAGCTTGTTTCTGTGTCTTGGCCAGAGGAAATGAAGGAGGTTAGAG
>NW_017731559.1:158939-163177 GCF_001890085.2 Hipposideros armiger
ATTTTATAATATGTGTAGATTGAACACTTGAGCCCTACATTTTTTTAACCATTTTGAGTATAAGTCCCTGCTCCCCCTGCTTGTCCTTGTTTTCATTTGCTTATGAATCCTGGTAAGAGGGTAGGGAGGGAGAAGAGGAGAAATCATTTCCCCCCCCTATAATTGTGTTAAAGCTGAATGTTGTTTGTTTTTATTTTGGGAAAAATTAAAGAAAAAAAAACCCTCCTCAGTCATTTTCTTGGTACGACAGCATGAAGACATTAGGTTGTTTCCAGTGTTTGGTTGTTGGGGGTAGGGTGGGAAAGAGTTTTTCGTTTTGCTAGCAACTTCGAGCAACTTAAAACAGATGAACTCAGAAACTTTCCTTGAAAGATTTGAGTTATTCTTTTGGAGGCCTCCTGGAAATGAGAAAGATGTCCTGGAGCCAGGGGTTTTGAGGGAACATCATGGTCCTCAGCACAGTTGTGAACGAGAGTCTCTTTTTCGCTCTCACATTCCCTGTTCGGGGCCCTTGATGTTCAGGATGGTGGCTGGATAGGAAGCAAGGCTTTAGAATTGGACAGTGTTGGTTTACATGCTGGCTTAGCCCTTGACCAGCAAGGCATCCAATGTCTCTAAGCTTCACTTTGCTCATTCATAACATGGGAAGGGTAAGAATACCTTCTTTACAGGATATATGAATTATAAAGCCTATACATAATCTAGATGAGGGGCCAGGTAGATAGCAGGCCTGCACTAAACTGTCGCTGTCATTACACTGCTGACTACTCTCAACCTTTTTGCCCTTCTCGGCCCTTCCCCTTCCCCAGGCCCCAGCGTTCCTGGTTTGGTGTTGCCTCAGCTCTCCCTTTGTGAAGCCCACTCTGCCTCATGCTCTTTGGTCCTTCCTATCTTCTGTCCTCCCTGCATCAAAATCTTACTGCAGTCACTCCGGTATTCCCTGTCCTGCGTCTGGGCCATAATTTGTTCAGGGAATACCAAAAGAGTTTATTTTCTTGGAAGGCTGTTTTTTGTTTGTTTGCTTGTTTGTTTTTTATAATTTACAGACTTGGTGGCCACCAGCAGAGAATACATTTTAAGGAAGGCAGTACAGACTGGGGGCTAAGAGCAGCTTTCATGGAGAGGTGACATAGCGCTGTGGCAAGAGAATGTACACTGGAGCTGGACTACTTGGGTTCAGTTTCCAGCTTTGCTATTTACTGGTGAGATAACCTTAAACACATTAACCCCTTGGTGCCTCAGTGTCCTCATCTAAAAGATGGGGTTACTTATAGTATCTACCTGTATGGATGTTGTGAGAATTGAATGAGTTAATACTTAGAGCAGAGTCTTGCACAGTGAAAGACCACATAAATGTATGCATTATGAAAAGTGACACAAGTGGTCACAAGGTGAAAGACAGTCTGTTTCAGTGTCGTCTTGGAAGCAAGGAAACTTTCCCAGAAGGTCTTCGGTAGATTTTCTTACATGTCATTGGTCAACATTGTCACTGTCTTTTCCAAAATCAATTATGGACAAAGGGCTGGCTGGCTCTAATCTGCTTGGGCTAATTGTTTGGGATGGAATGTGTAGTGAGGAATTAAGCATTCTAACCACTATTACTGTGTATAACTTAATACCCATAATATATAATATTATAAACATATTATATATGATATTATAGTATTATAATTTAATGTTAAATTAGATAATATGATTATTAAATGATTATTAAGTCATTAAATATAATTAAACATAATTTAATTATAATCTGGTTCATTATTGTTTATAATTTGTTCCACTTATAAAATTATCATGTTTTATATAACACATTGAAAATTTCAGTTTATTCACAAAATAATTACAAATTTTCTTTTAAATGATTTGTAATTTTGTTATAAATGGACCTACAAGGTGCTGAACTCTCAAAAACCCAGAGTTATTAGTTTTTGAGTTTGTAAAAAGAGAAAACTTCGAAAACAAAAAATCAGTATGATAAAGAAGGAAATTAATAAATGAATTAACAAAAGTTATTTTGGTTTTTTGGCACTTAGTATCCTCAATAGTGTTAAGCAGATTTTGAAGAAACAACTTTTTTCAGAAGAGGAACTTAGAAAAAAATGGAGGAAGTCCCAAATCCTAGTGCATACAACTCTTGCTACAGGAAACATTGCAAAATTGGGTTCCTGTTCTGGGTCACAACTATGAACACTTTCTGCTTCTTTGGATAATTTCATTTTTATCTTTTTTATACATTTTTGAAAACTGACATTTGGCCCTGATTGAAACAAGCTTCTCTTTTTATACACTAGGGTAGTGTGTATGTGTGTGTGTGTGTGTGTGTGTGTGTGTGTGTGTGTAAGTAAATATTTCCATACACAGATCAATTTCTTTCACACACTGCAGAAAATGAAGGACTTAAGACTTGTCAGGAAAATGGGAGAATGGAAATAAAAGTCTCCAAAGTTCCATCAGAAACCCAGGCTACATTCTTATTCTAAATGCCAAAAGATGCCCTCTATTCTCTAATATTTGAAATAACTTTTCTAACATGTCCTTCTTGTTCTGTGAAGTGGGAAAATAAGTAAGCAAAATCATTGCTGACATTTTAGGTTTTGAGTTTTCAGCCTAAGCTCAAGCCTTCAGAGCAGTATAAATGGGTTTTATTTTGTACTTGTAAAAGGAAGTCCTCATCGATAGCTCATATTAAGTACTGTCCTGGGGCCATTTGATAAGGGATATCAAGATGTGATTATTTTACCTGACATGTTACAAAGAAGTCTTACTGTTGGAAATAGTGAAGGGAAAACAGGGATACTTATTCTGATGAGCATTCAGTGACCGCCTGTCATGTGCCATCAACTGGGGCACAAAGATGAATAAAATGAGGTCCCTGCTCTTGAATATTTTATTCATTATCATTTTTATTTTATAATTAATTTTTAAAAAATTTCTTGGAAAACAAAAGGTATAAAAGTCCTTAAGAAAACAAAAACTTTCTCCTAAAAATATCAATATTACTAATAGCCTAATTGATAAGCCTTATCAAAGGCTTCCCCCAAAGAGTTGTAAAGTATATGTAGACTAGAGGGTTGCCATTGTTGTGACGGAAGTGATGTGAAAGAGGGTGTCAGAGATTGACATGTAAATTCTGCAGGTGGGAGTGGGAAAAGAGTAAAACAGATGGAAAATGGGGAAGTCCATTGCTCAGGGAAAAGGATGCATTAATGGGAATTTGCAGAAGAGATTCAAGCAAGGAATACTAGCCTTAAACAGTGCTCTTTTCTTGGGACATATAAGCACTTGGTGAGAGTTGCTGAGAAATTGAAGCAAGCAAGACTCATGGGGAAATGTCATTCTTAGTCAATGCAATATGAAAATGATGTGACATTTAGTAACCATCCTTAATGTGTTTGGCATCATGCACAATAAAGAAGGGAGACATGGCCCTTGCCTTTGGGAATTTCAAATTTAATGAGAAGCAGACAGTTTTCCAACAGTGGTGCATTTGCATAAAAGAAAAATATCAGCAAACCCTACAAATTGCTTCCCCTCCCACCCGCAGAATTTCAGAAGGCACAATGGAGGGCACCACATGCCAGATGGAATGTGAGCCGCCTTTTCTTTCTGTCTCCAGTGGTGTTGGAAGTTCAGTATTGGCAAGACTTCAGTGGTTTTGGATAAGGTTGGGACTCTCCTTTGCACTTGCATCTCCTCTTCTGTGCAAGCGAAGAGGGTCTATATGCAGTCCCTTTCCTTTGCCCCACAGAAAAGGTTCAGGATGAGGTGTGAGAATCTGTTTGATATAAGCCTGTGAAAGCTTGGAAGGTAATTTCCGTCTCCATATGCTGCACATGCCATCGACCACAGCTGTTATTAAACCGCAGCCATGTGAATCTGCTCTACTTATTAACAGCAGCTATGTTGGTTTCAAATACAATTCAGAAAGTGTGTAATGAAATAATTTGGTTCAGAAGCCCTCACTATTTGTTCCACTTTTGATAGACCAAATGTACTTCTTCTAAACTGAAGCCTGTGAATGAGGATCTCATAAGGCCTGAGTGACCTTAAATACATGAATTTACCCACCCAGCCTTCTTTGCTTGTTATGGAAAGAAGGATAACATGACTACCACATTAGAGGGGCATGGGCATTTTTTTTTTTAATTGAGGAATTGGGGGATGGGAACAGTGCTGGGGAATTGGGGGAAGGGGAACAGACAAGTTGCTGTCGTTTTGTTCTTCAGTCTAGTTGTGGA
>NW_017731559.1:164049-185395 GCF_001890085.2 Hipposideros armiger
TTATATATATATATATATATATATATATATATATATAATTTTGTACTCATTCTCTTACTTACTTTAACAATTCAGAATATTTTGGTGCCCTCATTACAGATATATTTTCCTAGGTATTTCTTACAAAATTTAGTTGGTAAAAATTGGCAGATGGAAAATTCTCTTCTTATTAGTTTTGTTCAAAATATTAGTGATATGATTATTGGTTTTCCATTTGGTTGTATATTCCTTTCATGTAGCTTTAATCATATTGAAGCGTTTTCTTGTTTTAAGTGTCTTGAGCTCACTTTATTCTAGACTTCTACACTCAAATATGGAAGATTCCATTCCTTTCAAGCTTCATAAAATCAGTTGGTAATTATTCAAATACACGTGTCTGAAAATTTAATAAAAAGCATAATGTTTCCATTAATAGTCCCAAGAAAATTTGGCAGTTTCCTTCAGTTCAGTGATCTGTTTATAGTTATCAGATTATGAAAATTTTCTTTTGTGCTTCTCATGTTAATGAAAGACATATTGAATGAAAACATAAATCTAGTTATCAACAAAGGAAAAAAATCACTTTAGCCATGTCCCTTATTGAGAATACGGCCCATTGGGAGCTGGACTTACTCACTTCTTGGGTTCGTGACCAAGTATTAGAAAAAAAAGTACCTGGTGGTCTCTGTGTCTTGGGGCTTTTTTACTTCCTCCAAGATTATTGTTATGTAAAGTGGGACCACATATTTAAAAAGCTTGTTAGCTACTCATTTTGCCACCTGGGAAATTATTAGGTCAATTCCTTTCCTCTCTGCCTTTTTGTAAATAGTTAGCCTCACTTTGAAAATTATGAATGAGTCAACATTAGAATGAAGGGAAGAAGAAAGGAAGACTATTTTGTTTTTCCTATTTGAAATTGCAAACATCTAGAAAAGGTGAATTCTAATCAATTGAAAGTCTTTTTTTTTTTTTTCCAGCTGAGCACTTGGGTGGATTTAGGTACAGACAGTTGGAGAGAGCTGAAGAATTTGGAGTTCCCAGAGTGCTAAAGAAAGAGGAAAGAAAAGAAATAGGGGAGAGGAAGAGAGAGAAGAGTTGGAGGTAGCAGAAAGTTCTGCATGCTTTGGGATTGGGTATGAGGCAATCTTATTTAGTTCTCAAGGGCCAGGGGTTACAGGAAGTAAAGGAGTGAACAAAANATAAATTTATAAATTTGGGAATTTACGATAAATTGATCCAAAAATGTCTTCTGAAACCTTCTGATTAGTCATATGATTAACATGAATGTGTTCAAGTTAAAACATTTTTTTCCCATTAAAATGCTATGGAGTAGGAGTAAAGAAAAATGTCATTCCAGCATCAAAATTCCACAGGAGAAGGGGAGAAATAGGGTGAGTTCCCAATCCTGCCTTTTAACTCACATAGAAATGATCATAACAAATCCAGCTCATGGTTATGTATCACTTTTATCTTGCCAAAGGACTTACAAATGTATTTTTCCTTCACAACTCTATGAGGCCAGCAGACCAGATGTTATCTTTCCCACTTGATGGCTGCTTTTCATCTTTTTTGGGGACAGTGGGGTGCAGTGGTTAGACGTGTGGACCCTGAGACTAGGAGTGTTGGTTTGGATCTGAGTTCCAGCACTCACCAACTCTGTGATCTGGGGCACATTGTTATATAAAATTGTAAAGTCTCAGTTTTCTCACTTGTAAAATTTGGGTCATAATAGGCTTATTTCATAGGGGTGTTGTGGAATTAAATGTGATACCACGTCAGCACAGTGTCCGGCACTCATGAGCATCCTATAAGTATTGCCCGTTATTCTGATATTAGGTTCTCTCTTCAACCTTTTGGTCCTGCTGCTTGAACATGGTACCTAAGATTTAGTTGGAAACCTTCCAGTTTCCAGCAGCCTTGTGGATTCTTGTTCCATCACAACCCCTGCTAAGAACTGAGAGAGGCTAGAAGACCTTGGGACAGAGGCTGTCTGCCCCAGCACCCTGGTGGCCAGTGTTGGGGCCTAAGGGCAAGCAGCACCCTGGATATCCTGGGCCCTCCCTCCGGAGTCTGCTTTGCCCCTTTCTGTGCTGAGGGGGCGGGAATAGACTGCCTTTGTTTCACTGGTCACATTGGGATCTCTTGTGTTACCTCTGGAATATGATGTGGTATAATAATAGGATGTCCAAAGTCGGAATGATAGAGGAGCAGGAGATTCCTGGCTCTGCCTGTGACAATCATGGGTAGGTTTAGGGTCAATAGTGAGCAACTGGGGGCAGCAAGAAACATTTGTTGTTTATGTTTGACAAAATTGCTTCCTTGGGCCCCGCCCACTGCAGGGAGTATTCATTCATAGCTATAAGAGAAAAAAATCTGAAAAATTGCAAACTGTGAAACAGTAACAACAAATAAAAGGAAGCGCTCTCTATGGAGTAGAACTCAAATCTTTTGCAAAAACTAAGTGGAAAAATTCTAAGAGAACTAATGAAAAATTACTTAGGGCTTACAGCCAAAAACAGGGTATCCGATGCCTTTTCCTAACTGTGTTCACCAAAGTGTGTCCTTGAGTTTTGTTCACCCACAACTTCACAAGCCTCCCTGTACCTCTAGTTTCACACAAGCTGGGCTTTTTCTTTTCCCTTTCTTCCCTTGCACAGCAATTTCAGATGAGAAAGAATATTTTTAACAGTTTAACCCACGTAGTGCTGGGCATGTGGAAGCCGCTGAGAAATCTATATTGCATAGAGCCCAGCCCTGTTCTAGAACACTGCCCCCCCCGCCCCCCGCCCTAGTCCTTAATTAGCACCCCCTCCGAACAAACCTATCCTCCAAACAGATCAACACATGAAACTTCAAATCAGTGACTCCAGCTGGAGTTTTTTTTTTTTTTAACCAAAAGGTTTAGAGGAACTGATGTCTAACAGTGTAGAGAACCACTTGGGCTTCCGAAAAATAACACAGATATGCTTAGCCAAATAGCCAGAAAGAAAGGTTCTTTCTGAGGTACATGGTGAGTTTCTGCTTTCAGTGCAGAGAGGATTGAAGGAGTTTACCAAGAGGATGCTGAATTGTTTTTGGGAAGCTGCTCAAGATAAACACTTCATGCCTCAACTTGTGGTTATTTGGGCTTGGGGACCAGGCTGCCTGTCTCTCCTCTCCCGGCACTCTTCCCAAAAGCCTGGCTTCATCTCTGGATTTGGAGAAGGCGCCGCTTTGAAGTTATCCACCTCAAACTACAAAGGATGGCTGCACGCATTCCTCTCACTACAGCCCTTCGAGACTGACACCAGCAGAGTAAGCAGAGTTCACCCCTTTCCCTGATAAGAATGCCAGGAATTTCCATCATTTCCTGCGGGGAATGACTAAATAAGCCCAGCGTGAGGCTGTCCTTTCAGCAGCACCTTTTCCAAACATCTTTAAATCGAAAGGGTACAGCGTCAGGCAAAAGACTGACCCTGGGCAGAGAGATAAGTTAAGGGCAGGCAACAAGCCTGACTTGATGCCCCAATGGGATTTCTTTGAAATGCTCAAAGCCATTTGCATCAATCACTTAGTGTGAGGGTTTTGTTTATGTGGCTTTGCAAATCCTAATGGAGTTGATATTTCTGATTGTATAAGAATTTTGTGTCAAATGGCATGCAGAGAAATATTGGGCTGTAGGAAAAGTCATGACATATGTTTTCTATGTTTTTTGTTGCAAAAATGCGCCATGACTTTTCCGACAACCCAATAGCTAGAAAAAAGATATTCTCAGGCAGAATCACCTTGTAAGGAATTTGCAGAAAGCTCATCTGACCCTTCTACCCTCAAGAAGGCTGGGCTCCTGAGACCTGAGAAAGGCCATCGCTTTGCTTTAAATAACCTGAGAAGATTTCCTGATTTTTATCATTATAAATGATAAAATGATATTCACAACCTCCCTTGACAACAGTGTTTGTCCAGTTTTCACTTTATTTCCTGTCAAGAACTCACTGGTTAGGTCAAATCCTCCCTGCCTCATCCTTCATTCATCAGGAAAAATTCATTCAACACCACATTCCCATGTGATTATGACCTTTTTTTTTTTTTTTTTTTACCATTTTCATGTGAAAGAAACCATGAAGCATCTTTTCTTGAATAGCTACCCTGTGCTAGGCAGTTTCCCACTCAGTTAATTTCATTGTCCCAGAAATCCTTCGAGGTGGGAATTACCTGCAGTTTGCAAACGAGGAAACTGAACCTGACTAGGATGAGTGGCATGGCCAACGTTTGATTCAACTTGACTTCAGTCGCCACTGTTCTTCCCACTCTACCCATGACTGGGAAGCACACAGATACGTCCATTGTCAGAGTATCTCACGATTTTGAGGGGAAAATAAATGATCATAGATGTATGTGGATGGAATCAGCAGCTGTTTATACATAGTCTNCTCCTTGAGTCTTATTAGGGGGTTGCCTATAAGGCCTTTGTTTCCTTGAACCCTTAATGGGTTTGGGCGTGTTAATTTGGAAGGCAGAGCTGAACTGCTTTAATAACAAAAATATGAACCATTTGAAGTTCCCAGGGAAATTTCAGGAAGGAGAGAGGACTCAGTCAGACTAAATGCTGTATGGGCAAAAACATCAGAGAGGAAAAAGAAAACAAACAAATAAACAAACTAATGATGGGCCTACTAAAGAAGTTTTGGGGGAGAACAGAAATGACTAATGGGAAATTTTAAGCTGTTTTTTGTTGGGGGTGCAGCATAAACTGCTTTTTCCACTCTGAAATCTTCAGTGATGCCTCCTTGGCCCACAATGTCTGCTTGTGAGTAGATTCTTTTGCAGACGTGGCACAGTGGTGGAGGGCCTGCAGCTGGCAGAGGAAGCTCACGTCTGGGTGGCATTGTTTCATATGTTCATGTCTCATCAACTCCCCTAGGCTGTAAGCTTTTATGGAATGAATAAGTAAATGCATGGATTTCTAAACAGAAGCAGCAGATAAGAGTTTCTCTTTCATTGAGACTAGAGCCAGCCTCTCAGCCATGGATAGGAAAGAATTACTTAGGAAAAGCAGCCACAGATTAGGGGATTAATATGTATTTGATGAACTAACCAATCACTGAGTCAAGTGCTATTCTCTTGGTTGTAAGCATGTTCTTCCATGTAGAACTAAAGTTTTAATCTTTGACATCAGAAGATTACTTTTTTATAAAGACCTAGCCTTCTAGATTCCAAACAAGATCTCTTCCCAGTTGTCAAAATAAGGAAATAATGGCGAAAATACAAAGATACCACACTTCTCTATTCTCTGGTAAAAGTAATTGCTCTCTCACATGTGTTTTCATAGCATTTCACAACAAACTAGTGTTCTAAGGTTCACCACATTGTATTATAGATATCATACTCGTACGTCTGGTTTCTCCGTAACATTTCAAGGTTTAGATATAGCCAGGTCCTGTATCCTATTTGAGGGCTGAAAAAGATGATCACAGAGGCTTTATTTTCTGTTTTCTTGCCTGTCTTCCTTGAAAGCCTGTCAGCTTCTTGAGGGAAGGGACCATGTCTCACTCACTTCTGAAGCCTCACTGCCTGGCAGTCTCTGGTCCGTTGTAAGTGCTGACTCAATGTTTTTGAACTGAATTGCATGTGGGAAGACAGCTGGGTTGCTAGTGCAGCAATGGTGACCGAATCAAGAATAATTGGTTAGCTTTCCTTTTGCCGCTGTGGCCGCAGCCATGAGTTTGCTCAGGCTTCAGCAGAGGCTTGCCTCCAGTGTCCTCCCCTGTGGCAGAAAGAAGGTCTGGTTGGACCCCAATGAGACCAATGACATCGCCAATGCCAACTCCCGCCAGCAGATTCGGAAGCTGATCAAAAATGGGCTGATCATCCAGAAGCCTGTGACTGTCCATTCCCAAGCTAGATGCCGGAAAAACACCTTGGCCCACAGGAAGGGCATATGGGCATATGTAAGCGAAAGGGTATGGCCAGTGCTTGAATGAGAAGGTAACCTGAAGGAGAAGAGTGAGAATTCTTCGCTGATTGCTCAGAAGATACTGTAAATCTAAGATGATTGACACTACATGTATCACAGCCTGTACCTGAAAGTGAAGAGTAACGTGTTCAAAAACAAGAGGATTCTCATGGGACACATCCACAAGTTGAAGGCAGACAAGGCTCGCAGGAAGCTTCTCGTTGATCAGNGAAGAATAATATGTTTTGTGTGATTATGTGTGTTGTCCTCAGGGTGTTTTCTTAAATCTCATCAAAGCTCATGATCTGGAAGGCCTATCCCTGAAGGCAACTGTGTGTATAGTTGTACATTTTCTGAAGTTGAATGGGGGGGGCGGGAAGGGGTAGAGGCCCAGACTCGGAATCGAGCAGTTAA
The DNA here is from genome assembly GCF_001890085.2 of Hipposideros armiger. Lineage (NCBI taxonomy): Eukaryota > Metazoa > Chordata > Mammalia > Chiroptera > Hipposideridae > Hipposideros > Hipposideros armiger. The sequence continues at coordinate 170,375 of NW_017731559.1, forward strand.
CCAAGGCATGGACTCAAACACAGGAAAAGTAAAAACAAAACAAAACAAAACAAAAAACAACAACACAAAAAACCTGGCAGGGGGTAGGTCTGAGAAGGATGAAGATAAACTGAAGTTGACATTGGAGAGGGGGCAGTCAGAGAGTTTCTCGTGTCAGTTTGAAGGAGAAGACTGAGGGAAGCAAGGAACTTCTCTGAAGTGCCCGAAAATCTCCAAGCAGGTAGGTGCAGGTGTCTGCGTCTTCAGAAAGACACTGGGAAGGCTTTTTTCTACTTCAGCTGAGTTTATTTTGTGCTTAAACTTAAGATTATAGAGCTCTTGTGACCAGCAAATACACTAGGAAGTTTTAGGGAGGATGGTGGTTCCTAAGTCACCTGCACTTTAAGGTGATCTATTTAACCAGGTTGCTTCCTTCCTGAAATCTAGCAGCCATCAGTGAAGTTGCTGTTTTTAAGAGATTCCTCTTTCAGAGATACAAAAGGTTGAAGGAGCTTTGGATCTAAGGCACCTGAGATTGGGAAAGAAACGTTCCTAGATGTGGGGCAGCAGCTCAGAACGGAAAAGTGTGAAACACAAACTTTCTTTAATGATCAATTTTGTTTAGGTCTGTTCTTGTCTCCCCTCCTTCCCCAGAAAGCAGGTGAGAAGGGACCACCTTTAAAGGGCCGGAGGAAGAATGTGATCCCAGGGGAAGCTGCCTTTAAAAGTCAGTCCCCAGAACAGGAATCTCCAGAGGCCTCTCCCCTGGGCCCTCAGGCAGGGCCCTGCCCTGCCTACTGGGAAGGACTCCACAGCCACATTCTGTGAAGAGGGTTAATGTTCACTAGGAATAGGACGTGAGTTTTTATAATTTACGTGAGTCTTGGGCCTTAGATGAGAGCTCATCGAGTACAATCCAACATCTGTTATGAATCTTTTATATCCCACCCCTGTGCTACACCCTGGGATTGGATAGCTAAGACATGGCACCAGCATTTATGGTCCTCACGGCCTAACAAGGAAGAAAAGAAAAAAAAAACGACATAATTATAGTTTGAAAGATGCATGAAATACAGGATAAATAGAGGTAGGCTCTGAAGTAATTAATTTTGCAGAGGTGAGGAACCCATGATCAAAGAAAGCAATAGAGAAGGATGATTGTTTAAGGGAGGGGCGTTAAAACGAGGAGTCCTAACTCTGAGCAACAGCGGTTCGAGTCCCGGCCCGAGCTGAGCAGCCGCTGAGCTGCCAACAGGTGGCAGGATGGCTCAGCTAAAAAAAAACAATGAGGCGTCCTAACGCAGTCAGTAGGAGAGAACCTCAAGGCGGAAAAGAAATAGAATGAAGATACAGCAATAGCATGGAGGAGCATGAGCTACCTGACTTCAGGGGAAATGGACTGGGGCCTGTACCTGGGAGGGAAATGCACATATACATCTGTAAGCAGAGGTGGCACCCCACCTCTAGGAGCCAATATCCAGTTAAATGTTGTGTCTATTAGGCACCTACTATGTGCTGGGTACTGTGGAGTATTCAGACTAGTAAGTCATTGTCCTTGGACTTGGAGCTGTTGGTGTATTTTAAATAATGAGGGATGGGGCCAGGCGAAGGAGCTGAAAATTAGGCAAAAGAATTGAGACTCGATTTAATAAAAATAACCAGTCTTGGCCGGCCGAGTGGCTCAGTTGGTTAAGAGTTAGCTTAAGAGCGTGAGCTCTGAGCAACAGGGTCGCTGGTTCCGTTCCCACATGGGCCAGTGACGCTGCACCTGAGCTGAGCTGCCAACAAGAGGCAGGATGGCTCGCTGATGAGAGCACCTGCTCCTAACAACAAGACTGCCTGTTCGATGGTGGGCTGTGCCCGCCCACAACTAAGACTGAACTCTGCACCTTGAGCTGAGCTGCCACCCAGATGACTCAGTGGATAGAGCATGCGCTCTTAACAACAAGGCTGCTGGTTCGACTCCCACATGGGATGGNAAAAAAAAAATAGAGAAGAGTGCCAGGCAGTAAGTAAGAAAATGTCTAATCAGAGATATAGACTAATATTGCAGATGCTCCAGAGATAGCTGGGCACCGGGAAGCTGCAAAAGTCAAGGTGACATCTTTCCTCTTATAACTATCTTTTTAACTAATGGTGTATGAAATACCATTTTGTGTAGTATTTAAGACGTACCTTTTACCAAAATGGAATAGTTGTTGGTAAAATCCTATGCGTAGAAATACTATTATAATATTTGTTTCAACAGGGGAATTTATTTTTAAATCCCACAGAAGACCTCAGATGATATGGTTTTGCTATTGTGTATATAGTACAATTTCTTGAACGAGTTCAATGATGAACATTTATTGAGTGTCTTCTATGTGACAGGCTCTGTGTGAGGCCAGTGGGATTCCAAGGTGAACAGGAAGCAGTTCATGTAGGTCAGGAACTCAGGAGACAGCGGCACCAACTTGCAACAAAAAGGGCAAGACTTGATGGTGGGAGACCAGTTAAGAGTCTATTGCAGTAGCCCAAATGATAAGGGCCTAAACTCTTAACCCAAAGGCTTTAGCTAGAGAGATGGAGAGATGCTGATAAAATTAGTAAATACTTAGGAGGTAAAATAAACAGGGCTGAGTATAGAGTTCAGAGGAAAGCAAGGCATCGAGGATAACTCCAAAATGTCTGATTAGATCAATGGTGGTGGTGTCACCATCTCACAAATGGAGTATAGGAAGAGCAACATTTTCCCCCCCGCTAAGGAAGATAAATTATATTATGTACACATTGGATTTGAAGTACTTCTTATGAGTTGAACTGTGTTCTCCCCAAAGATGTTGAAGTCTTAAACCCTAGTACTTGTGGATATGACCTTATTTGGAAATAGAATCTTTGCAGATGATCAAATTAAGGTGAGGCCTTTACAGTGGGCCCTAATCCAGTATGACTGTGTCCTTATAAAGAGGAGGAATTTGGACACAGAGGACACACACAGGGAGAATGCCATGTGAAGATGAATGCAGAGATGTGATGCAGCACAAGCCAAGGAATGCCAAAGATGGCCAGAAAACCACCAGAAGCTAGGAGAGCGACGGAGGAGATTCTCCATTACAGCCCTCAGAAGGAACCAACCAACTTCGATCTTGGACTTCTGGCCTCCAGAACTGTGAGAGAATAAGTTTCTGTTGCTTAAATCACTCAGATTTCGGTACTTTGTTACAAAAACAACCCTGGGAAGTTAATACAGATTTTAGTACCGTGAAGTGTAGTGCTGTGGAACAAAAACTGGGTAAGTGGCTTTGGAACTGAGTAATGTGTAGAGGCTACAAGAGTTTGGAGGTGCACGCTAGAGAGAGCCTAGCGTGCCTTCAAAAGACTGTTAGCAGAAATGTGGACATTACAGGCGATTTTTGTGAGAGCTCAGAAAAAGGAGAGGAGAGCAGTAGAGAAAGCTTCTGTCATCTTAAAGAATACATATATCATCATGGACATCATGTTGCTAGAAATATGAATGTTAAAGGCCATCCTGATGAGGCCTCAGACAGAAATGAGTTTCAATGTTATTTGAAACTGGAGGAAAGGCCATCCTTATAATGAAGTGGCAGAATTGGCTGATTGTGTTCTGTTGGATGGAAAGTAGAACTTGTAAGTGATAAACTTGGATATTTAGCTGATGAGATTTCTAAGAAAATGTTGAAAGCACAGCTAAGTTTCTCCTTGCTGCTTTTAGTAAAATGTGAGAGCACGGAAATAAATTGAAGAAAGAATTGTTACACAAAAAAGGAAACAGAACTTGAAGATTTGGAAAATTCTTAGCCTATCCGTATTGCAAAAAGAGAAAGTGTAGTCTGAAGAGAACAGTGAGGGTGTGACTAGGCAGCTGTTTTCCAAGCTCAGGCCTGGGGCTCAGGGCCACCTCCTTAGTCCCAGAGGTCTGGGCTGCCATCATGGGCTTGGGGTGGGGCTGCCACCCTGGTGGGCCTGGAAGACAGAACATCAAGCCAAAGGGGATCATTCCCAAGCCTTAAATCTAATAGAATTTGCCCTGCTAGCTTTCTGACTTGCTGGGGACACAGAGCCCGTCTTTCTCCCCCCACCCATTCTTCCTCTTCCCCCACCGATTATTCCCTTTTGGAATGGGAATATCTATCCCATGCCTGTTCCTTCATTGTATTTTGGGAGGAAATGATCTGTTGTCCAATGTAACAGCTGAAGAAGAATTTTGCTCCTGGATGAATCTTGCCTCCAGTCTCACTGATAACTGATCTGGCTGTTTATTGTAGATGATGAGATTTGGAACTTGGAGCTGATGATGTATATTTACGTGAGATTTTGGACTTAGAATTGATGCTGGAATGATTAAGACTTGGGGAGATGTAGTGATGAGGTCAGTGCATTTTACATGTGGGAAGGACATGAATTTTGGTGAGCCAGAGAATAGACTGTTATGGGTTTCATTGTGTTCCCCCAAAGATGTTGAAGTCTTATCCCTCCAGTACCTGTAAATATGACCTTACTTGGAAATGGGGTCTGCAGATTTAAGTTAAGATGAGGTTATTAGGGTGGGGCTTAATCCAATATGATTGTTGTCTCTATAAAAGGGAAATTTGGGCACAGAGGACATGCACACAGGGAAAACACCATGTGAAGCCGAGCAGAGGTCAGGATGATGCAGCAGAGGCCAAGGAATGCTAAAGGTTGCCAGAAAACCACCAGAAGCTAGGAGAGAGCCAGCTCTGCTGACTCCTTGATCTTGGACTTCTGGTCCCCAGATCTCTGAGAGAATAAATTTCTGTTGTTTAAGTCATTCAGTTAGTGGCACTTTGTTATGGTAGTCCTAGGAAATTAATACAGTTTTCTGTGCCTGCTATAACAAATTACCGTAAAGTTGATGGCTTAAAACAACAGATATTTATTCACTTACATTTCTGGAGGCCAGAAGTCCAAAATCAGTCACTGAGCCCAAATCAAGGTGTCAGTAGGGTTGGTTCCTTCTGGAAGCTCCAGGAGAGAATCCATTGCTTGCCTCTTCCAGGTTCTTTTGGCCACTGGCATTTTTTGGCTTTTGGCCACATCTCTCCAACTTCTGCCACTGTCTTCTCTATGTGTTTGTNTAAAATAGCTACAAATGAGACAACAACAAAAAATCACAGTGAGGTGAACATTTTTCCTTTTCCAACTCTTGGGCTTTACATTTATCTAACCTCCATAGTCCTCTTGTCTAAACTCTTTTCTGTCAGGGGACAGTCGGTCCCTTTGCCACAGAGAAAATGTGCCTTCGGTAAACCACATTTTTATGCAGCCCGAGACATATTTATGTAACTCAGAAGAATTTTAAAAGATAAATTTCCAATTATGCAAACTTTATTGTAACTTTTGAAAACGACCTATATCCTCGCAGTAAGATATGCCATCCCCTTAATCATAAGCTCCAAACAGCCAAGGGTCCCGTTTTTGTTGGCAGGGATGTTTAAAAACACTGAATGAGGAAGGCTTGTTTTCATTCTACTCCACTTGGTGTGGAGTGCTGAGAATAGCAAAAAGTAGGAAACAGCTGAGAAACCCCGCAATTGTAGGACTAGCGAGGTCTTTATGGAAGAGTCCAGTCTTGTCTGTATGGCAGCCGCTAGCTATATGTGTCTTCTGAGCCCTTGAAAATATGGCTAGTTCAAATTGAGATATGTCTAAACTCCACCTGGGTTTGGAAGACTTAATATCTAAGAAAGAAAGTAAAATATAATAATTTTTTATATTGATTACATGTTGAGATGACAGTATTTGGGGTCTATTGGATTAAATAAAATATACTGTTAAAAATAACTTCACCTGTTTCTTTTTACTTTTTTAATGTGGCTGCTAGAAAATTTAAAATTACATATGTGGCTTATATTATATGTCTATTGGACAGTTCTGTTATGTGCTATTTTGAAGGCTTGGTCTTTGAACTACTGGAATAGAAAAAAAATTAAATATCCTTTGGGTAAACTCAGGTGAGTGTTAGCAAAATTAGCAAATTGTTTCATCACTGAAGAAAGGCACCTTAAGTGAGAACAGTGAGTCAAATGTGTGAGTGCTAGTCAACTTTCAATAGTAGGGTCTTGACTGGCCAGCCAGTCAACCTTTCTTCAAAGTTAATTCATCACCTACCCAACAAAATCAGACAAAGCCTTAACGGAAAAATGACCATAAAGACATTAAAGCAATGTCTGGTGATAATTGGATAAGCTCCCAGTAACAGGCTCGCCTGACAATGTCCCCTCTCTGCTCTGTGACCCAGGGGAGTGACCAGTGGACATTGCAGACTAATAAAAAGAAAAGANAGAAAAAGAACACTTGTGATTGTATTTAGGGCCCATCTAGACAATCTTGGATAATCTCATCTCAAAATCCTCAACCTAATCACCTCTGCAAAGACTCTTTTTCTAAGTTTACATTTACAGGTTTTAGGGATTAGGAGCTGATATTTTGGGGGGCCATTGTTGGCCTACTACACGTCCTCTGACATCTAGGTGGAAATGTCCAGTGGTCAGTAAGATGTGAGTCTGGAGGATGCAAAAGGGGAAATGATCAGAACACATGCAAGAGTGGAAAACATGAGAATGGATATGATCACCTACAGGAAGTCTGAGGGGGCCAAGGACAGGACTCCGGGGAATGTCTCCTTTAAAGAAGTGGGTAAAAGATGATCCAGTAAACTGGGCTAAAAAGAAATGTTCTAGAGGTGAGAAAAGAACCAGGAGAGTATGGAAACTAAGAGAGGAATTTAAAAAAGGAGAAAATCCTTCATGTGCTACAAAATAGGGAAACCTTGAGAACATTATGCTAAGTGAAATAAGCCAGTCACAAAAGGACAAATACTGTGTGATTCCCTTTATATGAGAGTTACTGAGAGTGGTCAGATTCATTGAGACAGAAAGTAGAATGGTGGTTGCCAGTGGCTGGGGGATGGGGAAACAGGGAGTTAGTGTTTCATGGATACAGAGTTTCGGTTTTACAAGATGGTAAGAGCTCTGGATATTGGTTGCACAAGGTGAATTTAATACTACTAAACTATATACACTTTAAAATGGCTAAGATGATAAATTTTGTGTGTATTTTACCACTATGATAAAGTTAAAAATAAAGTTCTTGTATTTTAATCAATAATTTTGTTAATTGTCAATGTTGTCCCTTCATGTAACATAAATGTCTATTAATGCAAGTAAGGCAATTTATGCCCAAGTTCTTCACTAAATATTCTATTAATAAGTGATTTATCTAGCACAGATGATTGACATGAGAATAAAAGATTAAATGAAACTTTATAAGTAAAAGTTTTTTAAATTATAAGAAATACCCCAATGAAAGTTATTTTTTAATAATATTATTTACAATAACAATATTATTTTCAAAATGTTATGTAATTTCTGGGGATATAATTTTTTTTAAAAGAAGAACATTTCCTGATTATAGCTAAACCAGAGTTAATATCAAGTTACCATGAACTACTTTGCAGTAGAGACGGGAAGCCAGGTCTGAGCAGGGGCGCACAAGGTGTTTTGAGAAAGTGGCCCCGACATTGTCATTTAAAGATCTGTGTTTCCATCGATAGACTAATGGATAAGGAAGAAGTGGTACATATATACAATGGAATATTACTAAGCCATAAAAGAGTGAAATCTTGCCATTTGTGACAACATGGATGGATCTAGAGGGTATCAGACTAAGTGAAATTAATCAGAGAAAGACAAATACTGTATGACTTCACTTATGTGTGGAATCAAAAAAACAAACGAACAGAAACAAACTCATAGATACAGAAAACAAATTAGCGGTTGCCAGATTTTTTTTTTTTGGGGGGGTGGGTATCGGAGAAAAAAGGGAAGAAATTAATATCTACAAACTGCCAGTTATAAAAACAGTCATGGGGATATAAAGTACAACATAGGTAATATAGTCAATAATATAATAATGATGTATGGTGTCAGATGGATACTAACTAGACTTATCGGGGTGATCACTTCATAAGCTATATAAAAGTGTAATCACTATTTTGTGCACCTGAAACTAATATTGTTTGTCAACTGTAATTAAAAAATTAAAAACATTATTAAAAAAAAATCAAGACCTGTGTGTATGCTACAGGTATTCCAAGGCTAGCCCAGCATCCCGTTTTTTTCACAAGAACGTTGATCGGTCCCAAGGTGGCTGCATTAGTTTGCGTCCTCTAGAAAGCAGAAGCTTAGAAGTGAAGTGCAAGAGATTTGTTGGTGTAAATGCCTCAGGAAGATACTGGGGTGAGGGAGCTGAAATAAGCAGGGAGAGCCTTCAGGCTGTGATGCAGGGCTAGCACCTTCGAACAGAGAAGACGAAGGAAGGCGGATCGGATAGGAAGAGGCTCAGACTGCGGTGCAGCCCTGAGACCGTCTCAACCAGGTCGCTGGGGAGCCCTGAGCAGAGATTGCCTGTTAGAAGTGAACTGTGCCAGGAAGAAGCGACCTTGATTTCGTGTCCCTGCCATGCTGTCACTGACCGGGAGCAGACCCAGGACGGTATGGCTTAGGCAGGAACACTGTGGCAGATCCCAGAGGTGCAGCAGCTAGAGGTCACAGCTGGTTCTGTCTGGCAGGGAAGTCGGAGCGGCGCACCTCCATGGAGGCATAGCCGTGTTCCCTGTACTCTGGGAAAACGTCTCAGTATTACTGTGAGTTTGCTCAGGAAGCTTCATTGCGGTGGTTCACAGTTCAACTAACAGCATTTCTGGGTCTGTCCACATGGTACTGCAGGTCGCCTTCAGCACGAGCACTGGTGCATTTGATGGCTGTCTACTCAGAGTGTAAACAACAACAGCGAGAACCAGCTTCAGAGAAAATCTCTCACACTCGAGCTGTTTTTTGCTGACATTTTTTTTTTTGATTACTAAAATAATACACAGTTGCTATAACAATTTAGGTGTAGAAATGTGTACCTTAGAAAGTTAAAGTCTGCTGTAACACTCCACCCCCAAAAGATAATTGTTTTTTAAAAGGCGTATAGTCTACATTTAAAAAAATGTTAATTATGGACTTCACTATGATTTCAATGAGAGAGATGAGTTCAAGTAAACAGTATTTGTTTCTCCTCTTTTCCCCAGGTGTCATTTCATTAGAAGCAGAAAAATGACCTTATTTTGTATACCTGGCCACACTAATTCTTATTGTTTGTGAATATATTGAAGTAAAATATTCCTTCAATGAAAATAGAATATAAAAAAACTAGAGAATTTATTCCTCTGTACAATATAACAAGAGGAATTACTTTGTTTTCATTAGGTTTAGGTACTGTATACCTAATTTCAATTAGGTACTTTAAAAATCTTTTAAACTCTTCAATAATGGTTTTTGTACTTGTATAATAGAAACAGAATCTGTTAAAAAATTTTCTCCCTACACCTTTCTTTTGATCATTTTCATTGACTTAATTGTTATAATTTATGCTTATTTTTGGCCACTAGCAACTTCATTGGCCTCACAGACATCTCAGTTTATTCAGAGTCCACCAGTAGTTGAATATTATCACTCCTTTGAACTCCACAGGAATTTGGACAATAGTTGTGATGTTTGGGGGCGGGGAGTTGACTGCCCATATATTATGAAAAACGCATAGAGAAGAAACAAATTATATTTCAAGTTAATTTAGTTTTCCATAGCAGAGTCTGCTGCCTAAGCATTCATTCACCACATACCCGTTGAGGGTTTTAGGAAGTCAGTCTGTTTACACTGTATCTTAAGTCAAGGGTCCTATTTTTACACAAGGTTTGCCAAACCAAGTTATACTACAGCAGTGTTCTGCCAACACAAAGATTACAGGATCAGGCCCTTTGTGAGTGCTCCTTTGCCAAACAAAGTCAGTCATGTTTTATCTAGACAACCCCAAGCTCCCCAATTCATTTTGGAAACTCCATTGTATTTATCCCATGATTAAGACAAAAATGGTTAAAAGAAAGATTACTACACAAAATATTTTCAGGAGAGACAAAGGTATTGATACAGACAGGCTTTAGAGAAAGACAAACTTTGTGGCCACCACTTGGGTATTTGGAAGCAGCAGAATTCTTGTTTTTCAGTCAAAGCAGTGTTGCATTCCACACTGAGCTTNTCCCTACTCACCTGATCTGGCCCCCAATGACTTCTTTCTTTACCTGAAGACAAAGAAAATATTGAAAGGAAGACATTTTGAAGACATTCAGGACATCAAGAGTAATACGTTGATGACAGCTCTGATGGCCATTCCAGAAAAAGGGCTCCAAAATTGCTTTGAAGGGTGGACTAGGTGCTGGTGTTGGTGCATAGCTTCCCAAGGGGAGGACTTCGAAGGTGACCATAGTGATATTCAGTAATGAGGTATATAACACTTTTTCTTGGATGAGTTCACGAACTTAATTGTCAGACCTCATAGTTGCATGAGTCTGAGCTCAGTGGGGAGGGAGGTTGTGGCTGTGGATAAAAATTGGGAGCTTTCAGCGTAAAGCTAAGTGACTAGATGCAATTTTGTAAGAACGGAGTGTAGATAGAGAAGATGAGGGCTAAGGACTAAACCCTGGGTATTATTTAGAGGTTGAGAATGAGGGAGAGCTAAGCACTGCATTCTGTGAAATTCATCACCGATATCCCTAATACATACCCATTTCCTCACTCCCAACAGACAGCTCTGTGCTCTTCGTGTGTGCTGGGGGGTTGGGAATACAGGGTATGAATTTTCCTGCTCCTCCTTCTTACTCATATTGCTCATCTTTCTTTTCCTGCTCCGTCTTTCTTTTCCTTACTTCTCCCTCCTCTTTTTTTTCTTGATGAATTCTAGAGCTCCCCAACCTGGCCAGGAATGGGTCTTGTTCTTGTGTCTCCTAGCACATTCTTGTTTTTGCTGATCTCTAGAAAAAAGCCCATATGATCATATGACAGTAATTCAGAATTCTTGCTTGCTAAATTCACTGCCATTTCTAAGTAAGGGAAATTGGACTGGATGGGGGTGGGGGAGGAGAAAAATAAACCACCAAACCCCAGAGACCTCTCTTTGTTGTTCAGAAGTTCTACTGTGTATAAGAAGATGGATTTGGCAGTGTAAGAAAAAGGAACTCTAGTTTCCTGCTGGGTTTTAGGATGATGTCTTTTGGTTACATTCTTTCAACTTGTAGAATATTAGCTTCAAATTCCCATGGGTTAGGACTTCTGACATCGAGTCCCTGAGTGGCACTGTTTGGGGGGACACAGGCAGTGTCCTTACCTCCCTCCACAGCAGCCTGGTGCTCCGGTTGGAAGAGCATGTTGCCAAGGCCCTTAAGTGCTCTCGTGGCAGGAGGAACAGATGTGAAGTGAAACAGAAGAGAAATCCAAGGCAGAAAAAGATATTGGCAGAACATAATAATTAACAAAACAAATCTGCTAGTCAGTCCTGGAGATCCAATCTTTGGGTCCTGGCTTGCATTGGTAAGTTTTTGGTTTTGTCAGAGGTAATATCAGCTGNAAAAGAAAAGAAGATGGGATATATGTGGCAAACTACTGGGGAGATTTTGAAGGAGGTTGGTCACTGGGTCATCCTTAAACTAATGTGTGAATACCACTTAATCAGAAATAGAGTTGGCCCTGGGCATCTCACCTGCCCTTTTTGTTGAAGGTCAGTATTCAGATTAACCAGGAATGCTGGGTTGAAGTCATAACATACTTGGCAACCCTCTTTTGTAAAACACACATTATGTACTGGTATTTTTCATTTCAAATATCTGGACAGAAGGTTACCACTAGTGGTTTCATGATTCAAAACAGAACAGACCTGTATTTTGGCAACATCCCCATGTAACATAATTTAGCTTGACTCCAAACCTTAAGAAAGATAAATTCCTGAATTTCACTCCAATGGGAAGAAAACTTCTTTCCCTCTGGCTGAGGCTTTTGCTGATGTGTAAAATGAAACCTGGGGCCACAGTGGGGGGGATTCAAAAGGTGAGACAAAGTCCATAAAACCTTAGGACATGTAGTGAGTGAAGAATCCTGGTCTCTCTTGTGGCCCATCCCAAGTGACCATGGAGAAGAATAAAAACACATAGGAGCCAGCCAAGGTTTTATTCTTGGATGACAGCAGAGGGACTCCACATGTGTTTAAATGACATCTCTTGTCAAAAACATTGTTTTACGGATGCTTACTTGAGCCCACTGCCAAATCAAAATAGCTAGCTGAGTCTATTTTCTTCTTTCTCTTGACCGAGCTCTTCTTAAGTGAAGTATTTGGCAGGCTAATCAATCATCAGTCATCACTTACCCATTTTAAAGGAAGAACCTCAGGGTAGTCCTTCTGGGAAATACTGAGAGATCATTATGGTTTACTGAAAAACAGGAAAATTAAGAGAGAGAATAACCTGATAAACTAATTCGTGTGTTGAACTCGTGTATTGTTGGATTTCCAGGTTGATTTGAGGGCCAGTCTTACAAGCAGTGATTCTCCTCTGAGAGGTCCTTAGCATCCTTTTTTCCTCCTATTCCCTCCTACCTCATGTCTGAGAAACATGGGAGATTCAGGGAATTGTATCCTGGCTCTGGCTCAACTTCCACCATCAAGCTTCCGGAAGGTGGAGAAATGAGTAAACAAAAGCATTCCAGCACATAAGTGATACTTGCTGGCCTGGGTATGCAGCGAAAGCTGATCTGGAGTTTCCTAACATGGACCTGGCCTTAGAATTTTAAGGTGGACAGATCTATCTCATGTCTCCATTCAGGTTTTCCATACTGTGTCCCATATGTCTCTTCCAGGCATCCAGCCCCTTCCCCATTTTGAGCTCTTAGTGAGAAGAGCTGTATCAGTTACAATTTCACTTATAAATTCATTCAGTACTTATGTACCAGGCACTGTGCATGCTCCTGCTTCCAGGTGATTGATCATTCATTCAAAAGTAGAACTTTGTGATAAGGCACTATCTAATCCCAAAGAAGAACACCCAGCAAATGACTTTCTAGACTGAGAGCAGGTTAACAGGACAGAGTCAGTTTTGTTGGTATCTTTCAGATCTTAAGAAGGGCTTTTTTTTTTTTNTGCCACCCAGATGACTCAGTGGATAGAGCATGCGCTCTTAACAACAAGGCTGCTGGTTCGACTCCCACATGGGATGGTGGCTATGTCTACCCGCAACTGAGATTGAACACAGTACTGTGAGTTTAGAGGCCACGAGCTGCCCACGGGCAGCCACATGATGACTGGCACCTTCCACAACTAAGACTGAAGAACAACAACTCCGCTGGTCCCCTTCCCCAATTTCACAACACTGTTCCCCTCCCCCAATTCTCCAATTAAAAGAAAAATAGATAAAAACACCAGTCTTCAAAAGCATTTTAACAGAGCAGTCTGTGTGGCAAAAGCAGTATCGAGAGCACCTGATGTGATGGTACTAAATAGTTTTATAAAGAAAGAAGAGAAAGTGGAGGTTAGGGAGTAGGAGAAGACTGCTGTAGCTGTCAGCAGTGAATAAGCTGTTAATGGACTTGTGGTAAAACGGGAATAAAGTGAGACAGATACTGTAATCTGTGACTCCAAGATGTCGCAGACTCTTACTGTGGTCACTGATAGTATCTGCTACTGAGATTCAGTGGTCAGTGAGGGAGGTAGCAGAGCCACAGTGCAGCCCTGCAGAGGGAGCTCTGGGCACCGCCCTGGAGGTATCCAGGTACACCTTTGTTTGTATTGAGCCGCCACCATCTTTCATTGTATTGAGACAATTGATTGGGCAACTAATTATTTCTCTCTCTCTCTCTCTCTCTCTCTCTCTGTGTGTGTGTGTGTGTGTGTGTGTGTGTGTGGTTTCTTTCTGGCTTTTAATACAGTAAAACCTTGGATTGCAAGTAACATGGTTTGTGAGTGTTCTGCAAGATGAGCAAACATTTCTAATACATTTTAACGTGGTAAACGAGTGATGTCTTGCAATACTAGTAGTTTGTTTCTGGAACGAATTATGCTCGCCAACCAAGGTATTACTGTAGATCTTTTGCTTTGGTTGGTTATTGCCAAATGTCTTAAAGATCACCATATATAGTCAGGGACAGATAGTAAGCACTTTTTACTCAGCAGCTGTCGATTCACGGATGTGACAGTGTGGTGCTGGAAACATTTTTGATTTGAGGGAAAACAAAACAACAACAAACCAAGCCTAACACAAAACATTGTAAAAGAAGTATGAAACGAAAAATCAATGAGGATAATATTCTGCCAAGGATAAGTAAATTGCTTTCTGGAAGAGCTGATGCTGAAAGCCGCTCTGAGGTCAGACGCTCATTTTGGGAACCCAGGACAAGGAAGTGGTGAGTGAGGGCTGAGGTCACCCATACGAGGAGGGCAGTGGGATCGCAGGAGCAAGCAGGTTTTCTCAATTTGAGCCTGTGCCTCTGCAGAACCTGCCACCCTCTCCCCCAGCTACCCCCTCACCAGCCCATCCTCCCCAAAGCACAAATATTGTGGCTGGGGATGGCTTAAATCTGAGATATTGCACTTTACTTCTCTTAATAAACGTTGGCTAGGGAGAAATTAACCTGGGGCTGCTCTACTTTGCATTTTTCAAATAGGAGAAACATACAGACTTCAACATTTCAACCATTGTTTGTTTGTATTGGCAGAATGCTTATATATCCACGTACATGTGATCACATGCTCAGTCTCATACGATCACTTAATAACATATGTGGCATGCAGGGGCCTCAGATGTCTGGTGGCAGTCCTCTGTTATTTCTTTTATAATAGCTTTATTGAGATATTCATGTATCATACAATTCACTGATTTAAGGTATATAATTTGAAAGCTTTTATTGTACAGCCATCACCACAAGCAATTTTAGAACATTTCATCACCGCAGAAAGAAACCTTGTCCCCACTAGCAGTCACTCCCTGTTTCCCTCCAACTCCAGCTACTCCTACTCGTCAGCAACCACTAAGCTGACTTGTGTCTCTATGGATTTCCCTGTCCTGGACATTTCATATAAATGGAGTCATATAATATGTGGTCTTTTGTGTCTGGCTTATTTCACTTAGCATGATGTCTTCGGGGTTCATCCATGTTGTAGCAT
>NW_017731559.1:189066-191850 GCF_001890085.2 Hipposideros armiger
TCCAGAGTGTGCTGATCTGTTTCCTGTCTTTGTTATGATTTCTTCACTGTAACTGAATATCCTTTGGCGCTCCAGTGACTGGGTACTCTGGTGCAGCTGTGTCAGCAGGCCAAGGACTGTTGGCTTAGGGGGCTCTGTTTGCGTTTACACAGCTAGCTTCCATAATCCCAGTCAGGCCTATTAATTTACAGGGTAAGCCACTCCTTGTCTGCAGGTCAGCAGGCCTCGCTGTGCAGTCCATGCTGTTAAATATAATCTAATTAAGGGTCGTTAAGAGGAGGAGCAGTCACCTGGCTGCACTGATCCTCGCCAAGAGAAAACTCTTGGGGACACGAACAAACCACCATCCTCACAAAATGCCTGTGAAAACACTGCCAAAAAGCAGTGAACTATTTAAGAACTTGAAGGTGTTTTCAGGCTTCTTCTCAGAGAAGCAGCATGGCTAACCTCTTGACCAGAGAGAGGGAGCTGCCATCCAGGGTAGTGCCTTATGGGCATGCCTACGTAGCATTGCCCTACCACCTGTATTTTATTTTTACTTTCTGGCTGGAAAGCTGATCTTGCCATCCCAGCAGCCTTTGATCCTCATGTGCGATCTCTCCAGAGTCAAAATAGTGAGCGGCCGAGGGGTGACCACTGCCCACAGCCCACAACTCAGTCAGAATCTGCTCTTTGTTGGAAGAGAAAATGTGCCTTTTGGAAATCTTGAAGATTACATAGTTTGTTCTCAAAACACTATATCAGCTGCCAGTGGGTTTCCAGTAAGCTGTGAGAGCATTTAACGCAGAGTGGGTTTGTGACCTTGAGTGGAGGTGTGGGAAGGCTCCAGTGAAGTGTGGAGAACAGATCATTGGTAACTCAGAAGTCATTCTGCCGTTTCCAGCATTGAAGGGAGAGCCCAGCCAACACTGAGTATTTTTCTCCAGGGGAGGTTTCTAGGCAGGTTTCCCCTCCTTCTGAGAAGCGTATCAGCTGTGTGGGCCGGATTTATGAGCACATGTTGCTTATGGCACACTATTGGCCCAAACTCCCTAGTGCTTTCTGGCACTTAGACCAGCGAGGGGTTTGTGTTTTGTATGAAGGGTGTAGAACTAAGCAGTGTGCATGATGGACATCAATAACGTTTTATTTCATTAAGACTTAAATACAACATAACACCAAAGTAATTATGCATTGAGAATTGTATCTGAGCACAGCTACAATGTGCCTGCCGGCTTTTAATGCTCCCATGCCCACCTCTATGAGACAGGCTCAATGTGGAAGTCAGATGGTTCTTCTCAATTCTGTGGCTAAGTTCAATTCAGAAAAGTGGTAAAATGCTCCATATAATGTATCTCAAGGCCCTCTTAAACCAGTCGGCCTTCAGCCACATGCTCTGTAATCCCACCTGAGGGCTGACATATGGTCTCGTTTCACACCCTGCCTGGGTGTGCCTGATACACTTAAGTATTGTGTCATTTAAAATAGGTTGCATTATTTTTATAACATTATAGCATTACAGTGCCTTTCATTTCTATTTATCTTCCAGTGTAGCTTTCCATCGAGCTACCTCGTAGTCATAGAATGGGAAACAATGATTTTTAACATTGTTTCTGTCTGGCTCAGAAGCACCATCTGAAGGATGTGTGGTCTGTGTTCATAAAAAGCTGGCCCTGCTGGTGGGGGTGGGGGGAGGATGCTTGCACATCAGTAAGATCAAGAACATTAGTGATCTTCAAGTATGATTCTAGCCAACATGTATCCTTCATCTCTTTGAAAATAAAATTCAAAATTCTGATTATAGGAAGCCCATTCTGGTCCAATCTCAATGGCTTAAGGTTCACTTACTCAGACATTTATTGAGTGTCTGTATATGCCAGACTTTGTTTTAGGCTCTGGGAATACGGTGGAGAACAAGATAGAAAATACCTGTTCTCAGGCCTGTGGAGAAGATAGATAATAAACTAAAAAAATTCAAATAGTAATAGGTGCTATGGAGAAAAAGCAGGACAGGGGACTAGGGAGTAATGGACATGAATGGCTGTTTTACATAGGATGGTTAGGAAAGGCCTCTGAGAGGAGGTGGCGATGGAACAGAGACAGGAATAAAGTGATGGGTACTGTGATTTAGGGCAAGCGTTATAGCCTGAGGGTATGATAAGTAAAAAGTCCTTGAGGTGGACATCGCCTGAAGTGTTTCAGGAACAGAAGAACTAAGCCAGATGTTGCTAGAATAGAGTGAAGGGAAAATGGAGGAGATGAGGTCAAGAAATGGGAGGGGATAGAATATGTTCAGGCCTGGTGTCCATGGGGAGGATTTTGGGGGTCTATGGAAAGCCTTTGTAGGGTTCAGGTAGAGAGAAGTGGCATGGTCTGACTTACATCACATAATGATTCCTCTATTGGAAAGTGAATATGGGGTATGGAGGGTTGGGAGGCAAGTGTGGAAACAGGGAAACCTGTAGGAGGCTGTGTCAGTGGACTAGATGGGAGACGATGGTGTCTTTGACTGGAATGGTAGTCCTGGAGATGATAAGTGATAGGATTTAAGGTGTATTTTAGAAGCAGAGCTGACCAGGCCTGCTGATATGTGTGGAAGGGAAAGAGTGGGGTCAAGGATGTTATGTTTTTGGTCTAAGCCTCTTGGGGAACAGTAGTGGTACACTATTTACTGACATTGGGAAGCCTAAAGGCGGAGCAGATTTGGAATTCTGTATTAAGTATGTTAATTTTGAGATGCTTATACATCCAGGGAGCTATATGAAAGTCTGACAATTAAGTTTGCAAACTTGCCACTGTGCGCTT